>NC_088796.1:65059134-65360967 GCF_011386835.1 Chrysemys picta bellii
CCAACAAAGTAATCTTATCTTTTCCCTGACCTTTTCCCTGACCTCAACAATACACAGCCAAGAGGAAAATGGCTAGGGAATTGCAAGAGAAATCAGGGGAACTTTTGCTCTTGATGGTCTCTGAAATCCCCCCTTTGAAATGTATAGATATTTAAGATGGACTGAATACTGTCAACTGTTGCTCTTCTGAGAAACAGTAGTTCCCCCTTTATATTTTTTGTACATTATGAAGTAGGAGGGAGGTGTGGCAAGAGTCGGTACTGTGCAGTTGTAGACCCAGGAGAATGAACCTGAGTAATTGCTTCATAGAGATCCATATGGTTTCATCAGCAGAAAATTTCACAGTTCACTTGCCCTCTCAGATCCACGCTCTCAATGGTCCCAGAGTAGATCAGAAGTGAACCCGGAGTAGATCTGGTTCAACCAAGACTTTTCACAAATTCATATTATTTCAACTTTTTGATTCAAAATATCTTTCTCTTTCCCTTTTGAATAGTACTTTAATTTTATTATTTAAAAATGAGTGAAAATACTGACAAATGTTCATTTCAAGTCGACCTAAAACAAACTTGCACAACTCTGTTCTCCCGTTAAACACCTTCTTAAATGTGAATGAGAGGAATTGGCCCAAAGAGTTTAGTCCAGGCCTACACTTAAAATTTAAGTCAACACATCTACCTTGGCTCAAGTATGTGAAACACATGCCTTCTTAATCTCTGGTGTAGACACAGCTAGGTTGGTGGAAAAATCCTTCAGTCAACCTAGCTCAGGGAGATGAAATTCCAACAGTAATGAAAAAACCTCTTCTATTGGTGTAGGTTGAGTCTACACCATGGGGTTACGGTGGCATAGCTAGAGCATTGTATCTATGCCACAATAATCCCTGTAGTGTAGACAAGGCCTTAGAGTAGAAATCTGACTCCAGTGTCTTTTTTTCTGAAGCTCTTGGGCCACATGCTATGCACTTGCAGAAGGGAGCAAAATGTGCAGAATGACTGCCAAACATATGAAACTGCCTGTTCTTCCCTGTGTGCAGAGAACATGGAGAACTCCATCTCTGTAAGCACGGAGTTCTATGGAGTACGATCCCCTCTCTAAACAACTTCCAAGTGTCCCCATTTCCAGTATCCTGAATCTTTTTCCTTACTCTTCCAAAATATCCATCCCAACCCATGCCACTCTCACTCCCTGGCATTTCTGTCTCATGCTGGATGCACCTACACCCACTGGCTGACCCTCTGCCTTTTCTGTCCCAGTGGCTGCCTCTCCCTACTCACTTGGTGACAGTTCCTGCTCCTCCTCATACTCTTGATTGTTTTCCAACACCCACATTTTCTACATGTGTTTATGGTCAGGCAGGTTGTAGTTTCCCTCCATATATTCAATACATTGGATAGTATATAATTCAAAAGCTAGAGAGACAAGATGGGTGAGGTAATATCTTTTATTGGACCAATTTTTATTGGTGAGAGAGAAAAACTTTTGGACTTATACAGAGCTCTTCTTTTTGTCTCTCTCACCAACAGAAGTTGGTCCAATAAAATATATCACCTCACCCACCTTGTCTCTCTAATATTCTGAGACCAACACAGCTACAGAAACATTGCATATTCAAAAACTGGCACTTTATATTTTTTTAAACATGGAAATGAATAGCGCTCTTCAGAAAATTTACATGATTTAAGCAGCCAACATCTGCTCCTGAACTAGAGCTGTATGAATAACTGATTGGTATTCTGGCTCTTCCAAAAAATCAGAAACATTTTTTTGGTGTCTACCTGAAATGATTTATTTTTAAATTTTTTTTTTCACTCCAACCAAAAATAAATATTTTGGTTCATTTTTTCAAAGTTTTACTATGTTTAATTTTTTTTAAAAAATTGAAGTAAAATTTGAAATTAAAAGTAGTTTCAAATAAAAAAAACATTCAGTTTCAAAAATATTGAAACAGTTCAATTGTAGGGGATTTTTTAAAAACTAAAACAATTTGGCAAATTTACAAAATATTTTCAACCAAATCTGCATTTTTCATCTAAAAAATTTTGAGTGAAAATTTTCACCCAGATCTATCCCCAAGTATATCTCCCTTAAGAACAACAAGCTACAAGCATATCCACTTCTTCAACCTTTCCTGAGTGTATTGATTTTGCCTTCAGGACCACAATTCACTCCAGATATACCACCCTTAAACTTATTTCCTCTCTACACAATGATAATAAACAAGGCATGGAGATCAATATCAATTAGCCTCCATTTGAAAATGAATAACAAATCAGTAAGCCTTATCACATAAACAAAATGGAGAATCCATCCAGGCCTTTAAAAGGGAGTAAAAAGGTTGAAGCAACTATGGGAGATAAATGAATGCTAATTGATTCATTTTCTCTCTCTTTCTCTTCTTCACTATTGCTCCTTTTATATGATCATCACTGGTAGGCTTCTTTTTTATTTTCTTTCACTTTGTATCCATAGTTCATCATGTGGATTGCTGCAAAGACTTCTTTTTAGAAAATGATACAATCCTGCATATTGTTACTATTGAGGAGGAGAGGGCATACCATCTTTAATCAACTTTTTTTTTTAAATATAGACAGCTTGTGCTCTTCAGGGCTGGAGTCTATGTCTTTGTGTTTAGAAAGTTCCTAGAAACTTGTGTCTTCCTCTGTATTTGAAAAATACTTAGTACATTTGGATTCAATCACATTAAATAAATAAGAAATAATAAATAATAATAATAACCACTCTACTCAATATGAAGTGTTTGCAGGATCATACCATAAAAATAACCCCAGACAAAACAGAGTAGTCCTATTACGCAGTATAGGAGAAGTTTTATGTGTAGAAGAGCAGGTTGACTGTGTCTGCACTGCAAGAATTCAGCAGAAGACCAACAAACACCTTTCTTAAAAAACAAACAAACAAAAAACCTTTCTAAAACATATTATCTTATTCAAACCCAAAATATCTGTTTGCTCCTTAGAAATAAGATATTCAAAGTGGTAGTGTTATTTGGGAACACTAGCCTGATTTCATGAACCTTTAGTGCACCTCTTTGTAGAATGGATTAATTATAGAAGACAAGAGGCAACATTTTCAGGATGTGAAGCTCTAGGTATTCTTACAGTGTCACAGCAGTAAATTAGTGCCATCAAGAACTCACACTGATATAATCACATCTAACTTGCTATTTCAAGTACTGTGCAAATTACCTGTATGGTTTATGATTAAGTGTTAAAGGAGAAGATACTACTTATTAAAGTTATGGGTTAAAATTTGAAGAATTTATGAAAATAGGAATCAGGAAGGTGCTAAAAAAGAGTCAGGTTTCACGATGGTTATATTTTTCCAATTTGTTTTTAGAGAAAGTGTTAGCTTCCATTCCTCTTACTTAAGAAATAAAATGGAACAGTGGAGTGAGAAGGACAGAGATTTGAAGAAGATAATATACATGCTACAGATGAGAAATTCATGAAATTATAAGACTATATAACTGTATATCTGAATAAATCTAAAAACATGGAACAGAGCTGCTTAAAACCCTTTCAAATCCAGCAATGTCAACATTTGCAACCAAAGAAAAACACAAACTGAATGCCAGTCAAAAGCAAACAGTAACTTCACGGAACAAATAAACAATCATGTCAAACGTATCAACTGAAAACGTGCTCTTGCTGCAGGTCTTTGATTGCTGCTTTGTTCCAAGTGTAAATTTAGTTTTGAAAAAGCTTCAGTTAGCATCTCCATGGTGTAATAAAAACAGAAATTAAAGTGAAAACAAACTTTTAAGGACAATTTTCCTTTCTTAGTTGTGTATAATTTTGGAAAAGCAGATGAAAGGGCATATATAATTATCTTGGGATCAAAAAGAAAAAGTAGTTTTATATTCTTCTATTTAATTAGAAATGCAGTATATGGTGAGATTTACTCTCCATTTGTCATAACACCGTTTCTCACTCATTTCAAATCATTCTACAAAACTGAACAATTTTTATTTTTGGCAAAAACAGTCGATATTTGGTAGAGATCATTATTATTACAGCTGGTAATTTTCAAATTTGTAATGAAAAGAAATGAAACTATTTTCAAGATTTTTAACTTGCTGCAGAACTGGTTAGAATTTTTCGCTTTTGAAATTCTTTGACAAAAAATGTTATTAAAATGTAATTTTGTAAAATTGGTCACATTTTAAAAAAAAAAAATCAAGAAGTAGTTTACTGTTTTTTGACCAGCTCAAGATTGTCACTTGAGTGCACCTCTTTATAGAATGGATTAATTAAGCAACTCCATGTATCTGCAGAGAGAGAGCCCAAAAAAACATTGACATCTCCCAGTCTTGAGGGTGGTTCTATGCTGGCCTAGTTCCTGGAGTAGTTCAGAAGGGCTGTACTAAACTACACCATCTGCCAACAAAGCACAAGGACTACGCCAGTATTGCCAACCCTAAACATTCAAAAATCATGAGTCAGGCCTCAAAAATCATGAGATTGGCTTATAAATCACGTTATTTTTAAGAAAGGGTAAATTTGGGGCTCATTTTATTTTTATTTTTGGTTTCTGAGCTTTTAGAGTGCACTTGAATCACATTTTCAAACTTTTCCCTACAACATAATGGACAGAAATATACTTTTTAAAACATGAAAGCTGAGCTTCACATTTACTCACATGAATCCAGGAGCTGGAGCTTTGAGAAAAAAACATAGAGCAAGGGTTTGGGTCCCCTGCTCTAAGCTTTGCAGCAAACATTTGATTATAACAAAAAAAACTAACCAGAGAAAAGCTGATCAAACAAATTCAAATATTTTATAAAAACTAAAATAAAAGGAGTTACAGTCAGGTACTTGGCTAATTCACTTTTTATGGGGATTCTACATTTTATAATCAAACCACCTGCTTGGAACAGCCAGAGAAGTAACCAAGAACATCCTATGAAAAGATTTTAGCTAATGCAAACTAATGGCCAAATTCTGGACAGCCCTAAAGCATTTTAAAAACACTTAGATGACCACACAGGAAATTTTGAAACAAAAGCCTTTTTGAACTGAAAATTGTAAGGTTTTTATTTACCAAAAGAACATGGTGAAATGGACAAAATTCATTATACTTCTTGGTGGCAATGAATCTGCATTTTTTTTTTTTTTTTGCCAAAACAAAGTTTAGGTCGAAAAATGTTGCCCCGCTCTGATTAGTTCCAAATGTTCTAGTGTCAAAATATTATGAAGAAACCTGTGCTTTGGTTAAAGAGCATTAAAATCCAAGGATGTTTATAATAAGGTGAAAGGTCAAAATTTAATTACAGGACCATGAACATGAATCAACAATTTTCAACAGATTTAAAATGGCAACACAGGAGAAGTTTGGATAGCTTTTAAAAGAGGTTTCATGGGACAGATTTGTCTATCAGTTAATATCTGGAATACAAAGGAAAGTACTAGCACAGCAAACCTTACATTAAAAAAAGACTATGGACAAGTGAGGTTCTTACCCACGAAAGCTTATGCTCCCAATACTTCTGTTAGTCTTAAAGGTGCCACAGGACCCTCTGTTGCTTTTTACAGATTCAGACTAACACGGCTACCCCTCTGATACTTAACTGTGAGACAGTAGAACACCAAGCAAATAAGTTAAAATGTTCCTAGTTCAAAAGGTAAACTCAAACCAATTAGAATTTTTACTGTGATAAACAAAACCACTCAGATTGTGCATGCTATTATAAATATGCAGAATGTCACAAATGCTAGATTGAACATAATAAAAGGGCATGCAGAAAGAATAACAACACAGGAAGAAATGAACACTATCTGGGAAAGAGAAACAAAAACCACTAAATGAATAAAACAACAACAAAAATGTGGCTTAGCTGAAAAATATATTGTTAATTCTTTTTAGGGGGAGAAAAATGGGTTAGGAATAACATGTTCTGTGACAAAAACAACATATAGCACAACTTGAAATACCAGAAACAATATAGTTAGGACTACTCTTGCACAAATGCAGTGTCCATAGTGAATAATGCTAAGCTACAACTGTTCAACATTTCCCTCTCTGATCCTGTGTCCATTGACTTAATTAAGATAATTACTAGAGTTTGAATAATTCTCAAGAAATAATTAATACAATCATTTTTGCCCTTTTCCCTATTTTTGAAGTGTCCATGACCATGTTGTGAAAGTCTAGAATTTATTTATTTAAAATTATTTGCATATTTCTTAAAGAATAATTCATGCTCTGATTATCTTTCACAAAAGTTTATTATAAATATTTACAGTCTGATCTGTGTTATATAATTCACGTACTTTTGTATCCTGAGTGACTGACATACATAAATCCTGCTCTAACAAAGCAATTAAGCTCAAAATTAACTTTAAGCATGTGAGGTGTGCCACATATTTAAATGCTGGATATAGGGCAGGTCCTGAAAAACAAATTGACTTACATATTCAATTGCAAAACCTTAATTTTCAAAGTTCACTCTGCATGCAATACTTAGGGAATTTATGTGGTATTGTATCTGTTTCCTGAATGGAGGTTTAAGTTATTATGCTAGTAAAACAGGAAATCAATTATTATTTTTATTGAAAGTGAATATGGGGCAATAAAATTCATTTTTGATCTTACACAACTATTCTCAGAAATATTTTTGTTTCATTTGTTCAGCTCTAGTAAATACATAATAGTTTAGATTTCAGAGTAGCAGCCGTGTTAGTCTGTATCCGCAAAAAGAACAGGAGTACTTGTGGCATCTCTAAGGTGCCACAAGTACTCCTGTTCTTTTTGCGGATACAGACTAACACGGCTGCTACTCTGAAACCTGTCATTATGCAAGGCACGGCATTTAGCCGTATGGAGTGGAAATCCATCAACTTCATGAAAGCTATATGCATCCGAAGAAGTGGGCTGTAGTCCACGAAAGCTTATGCTCTAATAAATTTGTTAGTCTCTAAAATAATAGTTTAGAGTATTCTTGTTGTCCAAACAGAGAGGAAAAAACACTAGCTAGAGAAAATTAATTTGTTCACCTTTTATACCTAAGATATAATATATTTCCTAACACACACTAGGGTTAGAAGCTAAAAATACATATATTATTTTTAACATGAAACAGGAAGATAATCAGCAGCAACATGTCACTTCTTTCCTGGTCCCTATGTTGCTTTTCTCCTGTACCCTGTATTTACAGTGTAATCTGGGTGAACCCCAATAAAAATAACATTTAACAAAAGGAACTGTTTGTTCCCTTTCCCACTTTAGTGAATCTGTGTTACAGGAATAGGTTAATGTATTTTAAATCCTTGTTTTTAAAATGAAAATTGTAGGGTCTCATATATGCTGCATATCTCCATTGTAACATGTGTTTATATTCAAGTATCAGGGGGTAGCCGTGTTAGTCTGTATCTACAAAAACAACAAGGAGTCTGGTGGCACCTTAAATACTAGCAGATTTATTTGGGCATAAGCTTTCGTGGGTTCACTCTATGCATCCGAAGAAGTGAGGTTTTTACCTACGAAAGCTTATGCCCAAATAAATCTGCTAGTCTTTAAGGTGCCACCAGACTCCTTGTTGTGTTTGTATTCAGACAGTTTCAACATTCTGGGGCAGATTCTCTCCCCTGCTCTGCTCCCTTTGCACTATTCAAGATGGTGGTAAGGGAGCAGAGACTAGCTGCAGCCCACAGCTGGGAATTCTGTTAGCATGGAGGAGTCCCTAAGTGGGCTCAGAGCTGGCATTGCTTACAGAATCCCATCTCTGCTTTGCACAGCATAAACTAGGCAAAGCAGAGAATCTGACTGTATATGTTCAATTTTGTATATTCAGTAAACGTGGTTCTTTGGATCCCATTGTGCCCAAATGTTTACTTCATATTATGTTGGTTGTGTAAAACCAGCTAAAGACACAATACTGATCCTCTGGATGCTTAGTGTATCTAATCTTCTCCTCTCACAATTGCATCTGGGCAAGCTTGAATCAAAGGGGTAGAATGAACATCCACATGAAAATAAAGAACATCAGTCTAGATCAAAATATTACACTGATTCCATTTTAAAGCACATCTAATATCAGAGCCTTAGACAAAATTTAAAGATAGGAGCAAATGACCAAACATTAATCAGACCTCTTGACAAAGGTTAAAGGAATAGAAAGTGCTAATAACTTATCCTTGTTATAGTTTTCAGATTATCATCTCATGGCCTACCTGGGTTGCCGTGCAGTATGTCATTCTAAAGTGAATAGAGAGAAACTGGGTCTCTTTCTCCCTCTGCTAGTAACTTTCATTTAAAGATTGAATAATGTTAACTGTACCTTTGTTTTCACAGTTTGAGCTTTGTTATCTTAAAGCTGCTAGCATGAATTCACTGAAGGTCTCTGGTTCTCCTATTCTCTAAGGTCCTTAATCTAAACCTTAGGTTTTCATTGCAGTTGTAATAGAGTCCATTAAAATTCCTGGATTTATTGTTGCACCAGCTTCCACTAAGCAAGCCCCTTATTATGATTATCCTGTGATAGTTCATTGAGAAAGACCTTTGAGAAAATGTAGTCAGGGAACTGCGGCATACTTACCATTATTTATGTTTACTTGTCTTAAGGGGGCAGCAACAGCTCACAGTGAACCTCAAGTGCTACTCTGTTTTCTGTCTGTGGATGATTAAGTACGACTCTGTATGATAGTAGAGCTTAATGGGAGTATGGTGATGTTTTTCATATCAGGTCTTTATGAAAACAAAGTCCGGTGTTCCAGCCTGATAGTGTTCATTTTTTGACATTTGTTAAAGACATGTATAATTTACTAGCATGTTGAAGCACTTGGTATGTGTCACAGTAGTTTAGTCAGACAGGTATAAGGCTGCTGTTGCTGTGAGCTGCAGCAGTGTATGCATGTTTTCACAAGCATAACTCATCTGGAATTGCTTTCTGAAGTCATTACCGTGGCCTAGGGGACATAATATGGAAATAATAGAATGCAAATTTACTCCAGCATCACTCTTTTAAAAAGCCACAAGGTTTCTGTTCTTTGACGTATTGAGTTCTAAACAACTTACATACAACTTAGTTGATCTAATGCATTCTGAATCACTTCAACAGTCCAGTTGAATGTGATATTTAGTAGTCATTTGCATGATTACACAGTAATAAATTCTGAAGTAAGCCAGTATGTTTCTTAGGACAAGTTAATAGTTGACCACTTGGTCTGTTTTATTATTGAATCTTCTTGACGTCATACTGCAGTTACTGCATTAATATTCAGATTTGTACTCCTACCTGTTTAAGAAGCAATGAGTCACTGGAATTCAGATAAGATACAAATCCATATTAAATGAGTTGATTCAGTCTATTCAACCAAAGTCCTTGCCTTTAATAGGCTAAGCAATATCTTAACAAAAGCAGATACTTTTTTTCTGTAAGTGGATTTGTCTGCAAAATCTTCAAAGGGTTTATTTGAATTTATCTGTTCTTCAGTTCCTTTTTGGAAGGCTATATGGTTTTAGGAATATGGAACCTATAGCTAAATCTCTTCAGATATTTGATATCAAGCAATGAAACCGCTAATATGCATATCCACTGTTTTTTGCGTTTCCTAGTATATAGTTATATTCCTGAATTTCTTACTGTACATGTATCAGAGGGGTAGCTGTGTTAGTCTGAATCTGTAAAAAGCAACAGCGGGTCCTGTGGCACCTTTATGCTCCCAATACTTCTGTTAGTCTTAAAGGTGCCACAGGACCCTCTGTTGCTTTTTACTGTACATGAATTGTGAAGACTGCAGATAGTAATTCCAGTGTTTATTTTACTTGTTAACCACTTAAAGACACTGTGACATAGTGATAAATGACAATTTAATTATAATTGCCACACCTGTTAAACTCAATCTTGGAAGAATGGTATTTAATTGTTAATAACCGTGCCCCAGTTAATGGGACCATCCGGTAAATATAACATCCTTAACAGGCTTCCGGTAGGAAATAATTTTGTTGTCTTTAAAGTTGGTTTGTTCTTGTTATTTATATTTGGCATGCAATTCCACTGTGTGATAGGCTCCCTTTTATACACAAAAAACAACTTTATTTTCAGTCTGAATTATTTTGGTTTTACATCAAGTGAAACAAAGCAAGGAAGAACAAATTCTTTGTGAGAGAGCACAGTGTGCATCTCCTCTGTAACATGCTGCATCTCTTCTATCTCACGGAAATGGCAGATCTTCCTGCAAGCATGCAGAGTCTAACAATATAAAGAGTCAATACAGCCAGAACAAACCCAGAACAGTTACTGAGCTCCGTGTCCTATTATGCTTACTTCCTTAACAGTTTGCAACATATACAGCTAGAAGAAAGATCTAGAAGAAAAAAGGTATCTCAGCAGGGGATGCCTTGGGCTATATCTTTGTAGTAGTATCTGATGAAGTTCTTTGCATTTGTTATTGCCTCTGTCTACCAGTACAGCATTATTATCCCCCTCTATGCCCTTCTGCATGGAAGTTGGTGAATTGTGCAGAGCTGATGACAGTCAGGTGGAAATGTAATATGGTAGATTCCTTTCTGGACTCTGGGGAAGCAGAAAGAATCAGAGCCCCAGTTCTCTAGAGAGACAGAATTAATCTGCTAAATTAGCTGTAAACAGGTAAAATAGTGTCAGTTGGAGGTCAGATTGTTCCTTCTCATTGAGATTACGCGTTTTGCAGAAGTCTCACTCCAGCAGTTCTTAGACTTTCAGATTAAGCACATCACATCTAATACACAATATACTTGGAGAACCATGTTTCTAATTTAGTGTAAGCATAGTGTATTCTTGTTATGATACTATACTTTGAACCCCAGTGTACTTCCTAATTTTGACCTATATACTGCTAAGTACCACAATTAGAGAACTCTGTTCTCGAGTATTGAAGATGTTTGTACAACACCAACAGACACTGACTCCTTTTAATTTTATAGTGTAATAGTGAAAAAGGCCTGCTTCTCTGAGGTACTGAGTGCCTCTTATGTGGGATAGAGCACCTTCAATGCCCACTGATTAAAATCAGTTTTGAGACTATTCTACATCTAACAGGACTGAGAACTAACGCTGTTGTTTTGTCAGAGATGCCACACAGTGCTGAGTGTGAGCCAGAATGCACCTCCAATATGATAAGGAGCTCTATACGGGTACTAATGAGAAAAAGAGATGAAGGTCAAAAAAGATGTAAAACATGAAGGCCTTTTGAAGATGATTTCATCATTTTATTAGCAATAACAGGAAAGTTTCAGAGCTCTCTGAAGAAGCATCTAATTGAAGCTGTAAGAAACAGGATAAAAACGATATATATAAAAATCAGGTTACAAATGAGGAGATTTACACTAAAATTGTCCATATTTTATTTGCTATTGACTATGAGACAGTTTGAGAGTAATGGGGTGGATATTTCCATTAAAAATGTAGATATAGCCTATACAACAGCCTCAGATACTTAATTTAAAATTCACTGCCCATACACAACCTAGAGTAGGTATTATCCTTCTCGAGAGAAATAATGGATTATGGACTATTTCAAACAGATCCTCTACAAAACTTGCCTCTTAGAAATAAAGAAACTGATGACTGAGTTTTGCTCTTAAAGAAGGGATATTGCCTGTTTGCTATTATGTATAAAAAAGTTAAGTTAAAATGTTCTTAAGGTTGCAAAAATAAGTACCAGAGATAAGGTTGTCTATGTAACATTAATTTGGCTCCCTTATATATATTCCTAACGATACAGTCTTTAATTACATGATCACGCACTATGATTTTCAGAGCTGCTTATTGAAATATTGTGAAAGATCCTATATTGTAACATTTTTTAGAATTTCCTGCATGGAATTAAGAATTTCCTGAAAGTAGCATTTCAAACGACTTTTCCAGCAAAAAGTTCCATGAGAAAAAAATCTCAATTTTTCTGTCTGGCTCTGTAAATTATTACAAATTATAATATCAGATTGTTCTGATTACAGACTGATTCAGATCCATAACTCAGGTTACTCTTAAGTGAGGCCATTGTGACATCAGAGATAATTCAAGCACTCATGAATTTTCCCATCCAACCAGTTTACCTGCTGCAATTCTATTGTCTGAAAAGAGTCCTGGCAATGAGGGAGAATATGCATGCCAAGACTTCTCACTGGTAGAAAATTTGACTCCAATAGTCAGGTTTACAGGTTCCATGGCACACACTGGTTCCTGTGTTTCATCAAAGGCTAGTTCTGCATTGATGTTTAGGATCATGTTCATCGGAGTCAGACTCTTATGGCACAAAGTGAACAGCTCCTTCAGAGAATGGGGGGCATAAATATGGGGATAAGAATGGCTCCTTCATTTTCCTCCTTTGTCCCTATCTCTGCCTTTCACAACTCCTCTGCATGCTGAACCTTCCACTTCATCCCTACATGATTGCTTCCCCCCTTACTTGGCTCCCCATGATGCTGTGTTGTGATGTTGGAGATAGAGCTGTGCGATTAACACAATTTGAGGTGCACTAGAAATTCTGAAAAAATATTGTTTCCAGTTGACTCAAAAAATGAAATATTTCAAAATTTTGGATGAATTGTGAAGTAAAAACAAAACATGTAGTTCAATCCAAAATTCAACAATTCATTTTGTTTTCAAGCATTTCACAGGTTTTTTTTAATATAAAGCAAAAGGAAATTTTGAAATGAAGTCAATTTGAATCAAGTCAAAATATTTTGATTTGAATATGTCAGAAGAAAACACTTCAACTTAATTAGAATTGGGGTTTTTTTAGGTTTTTCTTTCTGATCAAAACAATTTGGCGAAATCTATATGAATTTGCTAAATTATTTGGTCAACCTATATCAGAATTTTTCACTGAAAAAAAATGTTTTTGTCAAAAAAATTCATTCAGCTTTAGTTGGGATGAGAAAAGTCTATGTGAAAGGGATGGGGTGAGGAATATACCGAACCTGTATGATTATGATTATGGCATTTTATGTGATCCTAGATTTGATTATACTGATTTTTAAAGATTGGTGTATTTCCATAATTATTTTTCTTATTTATTTTTTATTACTACAGGGCAGAGTTAAGGTTGTTTGCATGCCTTAACTGTGCATTTCCATACCTTTGGATTTTTAACATATTAACATTTTTGCGTAGGAATATTATGTATGTCACAGAGAGACTGATGCACTGGCATGATAAATTGCATTTTTACTTTTAATACCCCTACTATGAATAGCCAATGAGTGACAATATAATAGACTCTCAAACCCACTTCTGTGAATATGCATGATCCTTGTTACCCTGCTTCAAGTTCCTTACATCCAGCATCCATCAAACTCTTTATCTTCTTCCTCTCCCAACCTCCCTTTTCCTTCACTATCACTTTTCTTATTCCTACTTTCCCTTCTTTTGATCCTATGACTTCATACCCTCTGCTCTATTAACGCTGTGACCTTTCCCCACCATTCCTCCTCACCTCATACAAACAAATCCCAAAACAACAAACCCAACCCCCACTCTCCAAATCCTGTGTATCCAATGTAATGATCGAATAGTTTAATCACAGCTTCAATTAATAGAAAGCAAAATTACCTACTACGAAATGTACACAGTTTGCCAAAGCAGCAAATACATAATCCTATAGCTATTAACCCTTGTCCTCTAGCCATCAGATCTCCCTTCCTTTCCCCACCACAAACTATCTGCTTTCATTCTTTGCTTTTTTCTTAGAAGATGAACTCTTTGGGACAGATCATGGCCCAGATTCACAAAAGTACTTAGGCACATAAGTCCCAATTTTAGGCTCCACTGAGATCCATGAAATTCACAATGGTGGCCACCTAACCCTATAGGTGCCTAAACTCACTTGGTATCTAAATTTCTGCCTTTGGGCATCTGCACTGCAGCCTTACTCTAGGCATTGGGATGCCTATTCCTGCCTAAACCCCAGAGCAATCCACAAATGGGCAAAGATACATGGAGGATTGCCTATCTCACCAATGGTCCCGTCACCTATAGGATCAGGTCCCATTCAAAATCTGGCCAGAGGAGGAGGTGAAGAGCCTAGCAAACTGTAGGAACATATATATATATATGGAATAATAACATGTATGTTCATATCCTACCATATTGGTTGACAATGGAGATTGAACAGAGGACCTTGAGAATTAGAAGTACAAACTTCTACAGCTTGAGTTAAAGAGCCAATGTTGTATGTGATGGGGTTTGTACCCCCACATATGTCTGAATGGGTTAATGTGAGGCTGAGAGGCCAGTCAACATACTAGGCTGTATCTGGACAGAGAGTCAGGTTTAATTTATCATGAAGTCCAGCTGGGCAGGAGTAGGCTGGTTACTATAAATAGATTTGTAGCAGAAGGAGGCTGAGTGTGCTTCATCCTTTTTTTTTTTTAAAGGAGAGAAAGTAAAAGAAGGAGGCTATAGGATTACTCCTTGGGAATAGAGAGGCTGTGAGGAAGAAGCCTGGGGAGAGGAAGCCCTGGGATCCTAACCTTACTGGAGGAGGCACAGAGTAGCCACACAATGAGGGATTAAACTGGGAACCTTAGACCTAAAAGTTTGGTTGCTACAGCTTGAGCTAAAGCTCTCTTGGTGGGACTATAACCAACTCAAATCCTCTGCAGAACAGACGCACAGGGGGACCTGTAACACACAGTCACCAGTGGGCTACACAGGTACACACACGGTGACATTGGTGTTACACACTTAATCGTAGGTTACATCATGCCAGTGTGATAGTTAAATACATACATATATATGATGTAACATTGCACTGTAATCCCACTTACATATACAGTACACACACACAAACTTTGTTCACACATAAATACAAACATTCATACATGGTGATATTTCAGTTTTGCCATCAATCATCGGTTGTGCATAATGGAGTAATACAAAGAAGCATCATTTATTATGCCAAGACATCAATCACTGTCTGTTATTTTCTATCAATGAAGTCAAAATTGATTATATTTGTATGGGACATTCAAAAGAGACCACTTTATTTACACTACATATAGATTTTATGGTCGCCCTTGCCCATTTCAAATATTGATGTTATTCCTGTTGGATTTCAAAGAATCTTTGATTATCATATTATATGAAGAGTAGTAAACTGATAATAATTTAGCTAACATCTTTCTTTAAACTGCCTTTACTATTTTTTTTCGTGTGCATGAAAAAATATAAAACCAAGTGATTTTTCAGCAAACAACCTCTCTTTTGACACTTTCAAGCAACATTAATTGTTCCATGGTTTCTTTTTAAAGACAATGACAAAGAGATTGGAACATTTACATAATAATTCCTCTTTGTGCTGGAAAAGAGAAATAGCAAAGCAATAATCAGCTTGATTTCCCCCTCTCCCTCCCCCCATGAAGTGGTGGTAGATTTACCTGTACATATTTTAATTATAACTAGAGATTTGCCCAGAGCAAAAATGCTTCTGTGACATGCTAGAGTGAATAGGCTAAGTTAGACAGCACACATGGGGAGAGGGGTACTTAATATGCACGTGAGGGGGAATTAGGTACAGAGGTATAGGTTTTCAGAGTATAGAACATACCTGTTTGGATTAAATTTATGAACCTACAGAGGTTCTGAGCGAGCTGCAGTTGGGGGCCTGATTCTTCAAAGCCCTGAGCACTTGCAGGGTGTGTCTCTAGAGGCTAGATCCACATAGGAATTTAAGGCACCTACCGAGCACTTTAGGCACTTAAGTCCAAAATTTAGATCCTCAAAAATTTCCACTCTTAGCTGCAGCCTAACACTTCAGGTGCCTAAATTCCCTAAGCACTACTGTTTCCACTGATAAAGTCCCCTAGGTTCCTGAATTTCTGCCAGTGGCCATGTACACAGCTGGCTAAGTCTTGTGGGCTGGCATCTAACTCATGCCTAACCCACAGTAGGATACACAAACTAGGCATTCCCCCACCTTCAGCAGTAGATACTCAGAGGTCACATTCGAAAATGTCTACCAGATCAGGCCTCACACAAAGCACAGCTCCCAGAGGAAATGGTGGCTGTGGTACCCCCTTATATACTGTAGCTCAGTGGTTACAGAACTCTCTGAGCAGGGACTGCAACCTGGCTTCCCACCTTCCAAATGCATGCCCTAAACCCATGTCTATACAGTCATTCTCATCTTCTCTCAGGCATAATGAATATTTAAGTATTTATACAAAGTGGAACAGCTTCATCAGGAGAGACTGAGAGAACCCACCAAGAGTTCCTCATAGCCCAGGGGTTAGGGCACTCATCTGGGAGGTGGGAGACACTGGGCTATTGGACAGCAGCATCTTCTCCTCATTTTTTTTTTTTTTTTTTGAGGGAAGCAAGGGCTGACCTGGCTTAAGCTGCTAAATCCATGTTCACGACTATGAATTCCAAGTGGAGGGTGGTGCTTCCCTCTGGTCCATTAGGCACCTAACTCCCTTTAAGGGGTGGGGTTTAAGCCACTCCCTTCTCCTCAGCATTCCCTGTTGGCTAATCAAGGCAGCTGCTCACACAGTGTGCTGCTGGTTTTTGTGAAATCCATTCTTAGGGCCTAACTCTCCTGTTGCACTGTATAGGGCTGCTGGGTACCTAACTATTATTTTTAGAAATCTTACTTATTTTGATGAAATTTTATTTAGAAAAAAATGGAAAAACTGCTTTGAAAATGTCATTTTGCTATGTTCAGAACAAAACATTTTTATTTTATCCTTTAAAATTACTTTATTTCTAAATTTAGATTATTTTAAACAAAAAATTAAGAAGTGAAAATGGGTCAAAATTGAAATGAATCTTTCTGAATTTATCTAAAGGAAATTTTTTCAGAATTTTATTTTTCAAACAATTTCAAAATTTTCTCCTTGATTGGCAAAGACTTTTTAAAACCCATCCTCCCCCCACTTTTGGGGTGTGTGGGGTAGAGGACAGAAGATCCATTTTCTAACCAGCTCTGTTTGACCGTTCACAATCTAATCAGTTGGTGCTTTAAATATTGATGCTGGTCTGAATTACCCTCCTCATTCATTTTCTGTGTGCCCCAATTGGGCATCAAAATTATCTCAAAGTAATATTTTATGTTCACAATCAGCCACAGACTGAAAGAAGAGAGTGCTTGGTATTCAGGCTCAGAAACCAAGAGGTGATATTTTAAACACATCCAGAATATTCCTGTGAAGTTTTGCTTGCAAGAATGAGAGACGTTTTCTTCTTGTTGTTGTTGTTATTATTGTAAGTATTACTCTGCAAACAGATCCCAAACTGGAAAAGAGAAATTCCTCCAGAGGCTCAGAAGATAGTAAATGTAATGGCAATAATGCTTAGACTGCAAGAAACTTCAGTATTGTTCTGAACCATTGGTGGAAACTGGGTCCCGGCATTCAAAACACATGTGTAATGTCAAGGTGACAGAATAGGGCCAATCAAGGAATGCACTCCCTTAGATAAAAACCCTACACGTGATGTCATAACTATAAAGGGAAGGGTAACAGTGCACAGTGCCATAAAATCCCTCCTGGCCAGAGACTCCAAAATCCTTTTACCTGTAAAGGGTTAAGAAGCTCGGGTAACCTGGCTGACACCTGACCCAAAGGACCAATAAGGGGACAAGATACTTTCAAATCTGGGGGTGGGGGAGGGCGGGGGGAAGGCTTTTGTTTGTGCTCTTTATTTTGGGAAGTTGTTCGCTCTTGGGACTGAGAGGGACCAGATATCAATCCAGGTTCTCCACGTCTTTCTAAACAAGTCTCTTCTATTTCAAACTTGTAAGTAAATAGCCAGGCAAGCCATGTTAGTTTTCCTTTGTTTTCTCAACTTGTAAATGTACCTTTTACTAGAGTGTTTATCTTTGTTTGCTATACTTTGAACCTGAGGCTAGAGGGAGGTCTTCTGAGCTCTTTAAGTTTGATTACCCTGTAAAGTTATTTTCCATACTGATTTTACAGAGATGATTTTTACCTTTTTCTTTAATTAAAAGCCTTCTTTTTAAGAACCTGATTGATTTTTCCTTGTTTTTAGATCCAAGGGGGTTGGATCTGTATTCACCAGGAGTTGGTGAAAGGAAGGAGGGGGGGATGGTTAATTTCTCCTTGTTTTAAGATCCCAGGGGGGTTGGAACTTTATTCACCAGGAGTTGGTGGGAGAAAGGAGGGGGATGGTTAATTTCTCCTTGTCTTAAGATCCAAGAAGTTTGGATCTGTATTCACCAGGGAATTGGTGAAGAGTTTCTCAAGGCTTCCCAGGGAAGGGAATCCACTTGGGAATGGTAGCAGCAGACCAGATCTAAGCTGGTAATTAAGCTTAGAAGTTTTCATGCAGGCCCCCACATTTGTACCCTAAAGTTCAGAGTGGGGAAGCAGACACGTGACAAGCAACAACAACTAAAAAAGCATATGAAATTGTCCAGGAGAATGGCAAGACACCTGTGATCTGCACAGAGGTAGGAGTCTTAAGCAGTAAAATAAATACAGATCTCTTTTACTGTAGTAGTTTTGACAGTCTATGTTATAGGTTGTGTCAAAGACAATCTATAGGGGAAACTGTCAACTTGAAGAAGGTCACAAAGTTAAACTGTCCACCATGCTGATTCAGCACAGCAGCATTTATCATAGCACAGAGGGTTCTCCTACAGCAAACACAGCCTTCTCAGACAGAAGAAGAAACCTGGCATTTTCTGCTTCCTGCGGGATCCTGGTATTTGATGCCAGGAATGGCATCTGCAGAAGCTTTCTAACTGTGTTGGCAGACCATGGGGCATGCCAAGGAGAGTGATTTATTTCCTTTCTACAAGTTTGTAGGAGATCTGTACCCAAGTGTTTATCATAAAAAAGGTTCACGAGAGTGAAATATTAAACTGAAGCTTTCCTAGGGTCTATGGTTAAAGGAAGCAAAATAATGTCCCCAGACTGACAAATTCAAGTATCTTAAATTCCTACAGCCACGCTGGCTTTCTAAATAATTCTTTTTTAAAAAACAAGCTTCTACATTTCAGTTATATCCCAGCAGGTAACTACAGCAATAATATGAGAAGTTTTCCAGATTCTTTCCTATAATTAATTTCCCTTTTACTTTAAAGTAATAGCCAACACAATCACATAATATGGACTAATTTGACTTCCTATTTGTAAGTAGCTTTTCATGAAAGCTTAATTTATGAGCTGTGGTTCTTTCATAATTTATTACCCTGGAAGCTTTAACTTTACCTTTTGGGAATAAATCTATGACAAAAGGTTGAAGGTAAGAGCTTTTATTAGATTAACAGGATGCAAGTATTAGATACACATTTTCAGGATCTAATTATTCTAGCCCCTCTTCAGGGTTTCACCAGATGTTGGGGTTGAGGTACCAACAGTAGAGTGAAGGCAAGTTAAACCAGAAACCAGGAGCAGGTTCTGTAAGATCTCAAGCTCTTGTGCATAATACTGTTAGGTCAGTAAGTGATATGACTTTCCATGCTACTTGTAAAATCACAACACCTAAAGAGGTTGGTATAATGGGCTATATTTTCCTAAGTGCATCTTCACTCACATGTGTGTAGAGGCTAGAATCTGCTGGTTCAATACTGCCTCAATAATAATTTTATAAACTAGGATGTGTGTGTGTGTGTGGAATTGAAAAGTATTTGGAAACAGAATTATTCTTACATTCCAAAAAAAAAAAAAAAAAGGACACTGATGTAATAGGCACACTCAAAAGCATGCGCGGAGAGGAATCATTATGGGTTGCAGTTGGCAATGTGCTGGACTGAGGCAGGCACAGCACACACAGATCTATACTTTGTATTGCACATTGTTGCACATTAAAAAGAAACCATTCTAATTTTCATTACACTTTTTTGGGTGCATGCAAAATAGGAAAACATATAATTTCTCCATTAGCTATTTCACCACATCTGTTTATGCCAGAAATAGCTCTCAGTGGCATACTTAAATTTATATGTCCACCAACCATGTAACCATGTAGTGATACCTTCTAATCTAAAAAAATACATCTTCCTTGCTGGATGTGCAGCTGCATGACCTGCCTTTGGAACATGGAGATTAGGATTGGAAATGACAAACTATGTATCTAAATCTGAGTTACGCTAAAGACATTTGACTTTTGGGCCACAGCATCACACTGGGAACTCATGTTCAGATGATTATCCATCACGACCCCCATATCTTTTTCAGAGTCACTGCTTCCCAGGATAGGGCGTACCATCCTGTAAGTATGACCTATATTCTTTGTTCTTATACATTTACATTTAGTCATATTAAAACATACATTGTTTGCTTGTGCTCAGCTTACCAAGTTCTACAGGTCGCTCATTTCAGTGACCTATTCCGTTTATTATTTACAACTCTCCCAATTTTTGTGTCATCTGCAAACTTTCAGTGATGATTATGTTTTCCTATTCATCATTAATAAAAATGTTAAATGCCATAGTGCCATCTCCACCAGAAACACTCCATTCTACAATGATTCCCTATTTACAATCACCTTTTGAGACCTATCAGGTAGCCATCTTTTAATCTATTTAATTTGTGTCATGCTAATTTTATATTTTTTCTAATTTTTCAATACACATATCATACAGTACCAAATTAAATTCCCCGCAGAAATCTCTAAGTATATTACATCAATGCTTGTATTGTATTACAACCAAACTTGTAATCTCATCCAAAAAAATACAGTTTTTTAAATAAAACCATGTTGATCAGCACTAATTATATTATCCTCCTTTTATTCTTTATTAATGAAGTCTTGTATTAGCCACTATATTTTCTTGCCTTGGATCAATGTCAGACCAATAGGCCTATAATTACCTGAGTCATCCTATTTACCCCTTTTAAATATTGACACAATATTAGCTTTCTACCAATCTTATGGAACTTCCTTGGTATTCCAAGATTAATTGGAAATCAAGTTTAACAGCCCAGCGAGCTCCTCAGCCAGCTCTTTTAAAACTCTTGGATGCAATTTATCTGGCCATGCTGAGTTTAAAAATAACTAATTTTAGTAGTTGCTGTTTAACATTCTCCTGAAATACTAGTGGAATAGAAAAAGTGTTTTATCACGACATGATTACATCATCTGTTTTTCCCAAATATGGTCCAGAAATACTTATTGAACATTTCTGCCTTCCCTGCATTATTATTGATGATAATTCTACCATTTCCACCTAGTAATGGACAAATACCACTGTTAGGGTTCTCTTCGTTTCTAATATACTTGGGAAAACTCTTTCTTATTGTCCTGGCAGCCAGGCCTGGGAAGGGAGCAGGACAGAGCCACCCCCGGTTGCTACTCCATGCAGATTAGCCAAGTGCCTGGCTGGGGAGGGGCAGCAGCGACAGCCCATTCCCTGCCCAGGCTTGATTTCCAAGGACAGGGGTTGAGCAAGCTAGAGCGTCTACCCCCCACCCCCGGCATGCACAGTATGGGGAAAGAGCCTGGCTGGGGAGGAGTGGCAGCATGCTCCCTGCCCGGGCTCGTGGGGGCTCCAGCTCGCTTGGCCATTGTCCCTGGAAGCCAAAGGGGGCAGCCTGTTGCCACCACAGCTAGGTTCTCTCCCAGGCAGCTGCTATGGGTAGCATTCCAGCGTGGATGGAGAGGCTCTGGCTCCGCCTCTTCCTCTCCCTGCCCGGGTGGCTGCTGGGGGGCACTTGACCCTCCATGCCCCCCCCTCAATGTGTCACCTCTGCACCGAGTGTGTGTATATATATCCCTGATTAAGTCTTTATTGTCTTTATACATTACAGATATGATGAAGTAATGATCACTTGTACCTAAATTACCTTTCATTTTTAGTTCCCGGATCAGTTCCTCTTTATCAATGAAGATGAAGTCTAATAAAGAATTCAACCATGCTGGATGCAACACTTTTTGAGATCTGAATATCTAGACCAATGTCTCTATTCCAAAAGTCTCTACATCGATCCTGGCTGCATCAGAGTCTGAAACCAACTGTGAAACTCATTAGGATTATTTTTCAGTTCTTCCACTCTAACACCTGTAACAATCAGGTCAATTTCAGAATAGAAATTCTTGCTCAATCTAAATGAATTCTAGTTAATTCCCCAAACAACAGATTCAAGGTCCGCTAACCAATTAATAAAAAGCTAGATTGAGAAAGTTTCTTCTCACTACACTATACAGACCCATAAGAATGGAATATCCATAAAAACAACTGAGCAGTAAAGAGTACAAAATGTCCCTGACCTCCACTCTCTGTCAAAATGATTATGTTAATTTTTTGGCATTTCCTGTAAAACTTTCCTCCTTCTCAAAACAAGTCCTTACTATATCAGAAACTGATACTTGATGGAATCATAAATTTGTTAAACTAGAAATCACTTGAGATTATCATGAGGTTAATTAGAGCAGCACATCAAGAAAAGATTTCTTCCGTCCATGTGAAGGAACTTTGCCTGAAGTGTTTAGTCCATTAAACCCAAGATAACTTTTTCAGTCTGCACTGGAAATGGGTCTCAGGATTTACAGTCTAGAGGTTGCTAATTTTTTATGAAGCAATGAAAACAAATAATTAAGGTTATATATAATAACTTATTGCCGGATGTGGATTTTCATGGTTATGACGATATAACCAATTCCTAAACCATGTGATTTAAATGGCAATTGCTGATCAGTGCTTCCTGATTCATGGTTTTATCCTATGTAACTGATAAAGATACTGAGCCAAATGAAAATATACATTGGGCATTGTTTTACTGATTAGAGTGTTGATTTATATATTGCACTAATTACAACATGCAGTAGTTTGATAGTATGAGTTAGAGACAATGGGGCAAATTTCTTCCATCATTTATACAAATGTAAATCAGTGCTAACTATTAAAGTCAAGCAGCCTAATTCTGATCTCAATTAGAATATCAGGGTTGGAAGGGACATCATGAGGTCATCTAGTCCAACCCCCTGCTCAAAGCAGGGCCAATCCCCAGACAGCTTTTTGCCCCAGTTCCCTAAATGGCCCCTTTAAGATTTGAATTCATAACCCTGGGTTTAGCAGGCCAATGCTCAAACCATTGAGCTATCCCTCCCCCCATAATTTTACACAGGTGCAAATCTGAACTAAAGTCAGTAGAATTATTCCCAATTTATACTAGTGTACCCGAGAACACAGTTTATCCCAGTAAAGTTTAAACAGATGAAAATCTGGGATAAGTGACATCAGAATCAAGCATATGGACTAGTGAAAAGTCTAGTGTTTCTAAATAGTAAAATATCTTCAAGTTTGAATCCAGATGGGTCTTGCCTTCATTTCACTACTTAAGCACAGGCCCAATTCTGCCTACCAACCCTAATTTCCATTTGCAAACATTCTGCTAATAACAGCCACGGGTAGGTAGCAGGTATTTTATACACAAGTATATCCCTAGACAAATGAAATCTCCTTAATCGGGACACCCTAATCAATGACCTTTCATCTCAGTTAAGTGGAAATCCCAATTAAAAGACATTGTTTCCTACCTGAAATTGTTCTCAACGGTTCTCAAATTACTTTGCTCACATCAAACCTGTTGGCTCATTAAAGAGATAAAGGTGACAAAGGTCTGCCAGAGAAAAAAGTCAAAATGATTTTTTTTTAGCTAAAATGAAAGTCTTATGGTATTGCCAGTCTGAAGAGAGAGTCATTTCAAACAATGAAAGAGCCTATAAAGGAAAATTAAATCAGTGTTGTTTTGTTGGACCAACACTGGCAGAGGTCTTTTGTGGGAAAACAAAGCACCATCTCTTAGCATCACAATGACCTGCTATCACCCTTTGAACAATATTTAATCACTTTCTGGTGTCCCAATTGAAGAGAAATTTTTGCCATAAAACATCTGAGTTTCCAACAAAAAAAAAAAAAAAAGAGAGAGAAGGTCCATATCCAGGTACTTTGTGTGTACATAGTGAGTGTTTGCATGGACAAATGGCTAGATAGGTACCTATCTGTGCTCTTGCATAAAAATACCTAAGTTTCACACACTATTCCAGTCTAGGTAAGCAGATACACATTCAAAATGTGAATGCAATCAGGCCTCTAATTTTTTTAAAAAATCAGTCCTTAAATAACATTGGCCTCAATTCAGTTCCCTATAAAATTCACCAAGAATGTGGATTTCCCAATTAAGTATATCCCATCTCAGGGGAGTGTTCTACGTAAGTGAAAACTAAAGTCCAGATAAACTATTTTCTATTTCTTTGTGAAATATAATTAATGGTGTATTTGCCACATATTTGATTAAGGGATTTTAACTCCCTCTCATAAAATACAATTATACTGGTTTTGGAATTGATCCCACAAGCAGAAAAGGGCCCTCGACTCCCTAAGTCTTCAATGAGAGTTGAGGGCATGTCTGTACTTCTAGAGGAATAGGCCCTTTGTTTTGACATTAAACATAACTGTTCTTTCTTTGCTTCTGCTTAGTATCACTGGCTACAGTAGAGCAGGATAAACTGTTTGTTGCAAATATATGCAGTTAATTTCCCCTTTTTTTCTGTTTGAACATTACCAATAAACTGACTTAGACTTTTAGAAAGTTATTTGCTATTCAAAATAATTCAGCCTAATATTTTAGGCAGATATATTTCATCCTATGATTGGTTCTAAAACTATTCACTCCAACAGTATCTTAAATTATTTGTTGTGTGATAGGTCACAGGAGTCACATAGGATTTTGTATAAACAGGAGTAGGAAAATTGAAGAGATTACAAGACGAATGAATGAATACTTCTGTTGTGAACCCTCACATGAACACATTCGTGTACATTTTACAGAGACTTTCAGTTCCTATGAACTTTCTTGAGAATGAAAATCACTGTTATAAATATTTGTGAAAAATGGTGTGAATCTGTCACAGCAATTTCATGGCATTGTGCAAAACAATGTTTGCAAGTACTTATGTACAGTGTTTGCCAGCCAGCCTCTATTGAATAGCCTCCTTTCTTTTGTCAGGCATTGGTTTCCTGGAGAGCAAAAACATTATTTTTGTTTTAAATGAATGAACTGTAAAAACAAACAAAAACAAACCCACCACCTTTTTCATTTCGCTCTTTCAACTTCCCCCGTCTACAAGACTAAAACCTCACAGAGAGAGCTGCCTGTAAAATTGAGCCATGTATCATGACGTCCTGCTATATCCAGTCCAGTCACATCTCTGGAGCTAGTGAATGGATTCCCACTGTACCTTTGTACTGCATGACAAGTAAAGAATCACCCTGTCAGGTCTCCCCCCCTCCCCCAAATTGACAAAAAATTGCTGAATTACACTGTTCCAAGCCCTCTACACTGACAGGAGGCAGTCAGGCCTGACAACCCTTTCCTTCTTGTCTGTTATCTTGAAATCAGTTGCACAGCCTGATGCACAGAGTAATGGCTGTTGAATGTTCTGCAGGACTTGGCCCATCTGGTCACTGAGGAAGTCAGCAACATGGGCTTCTCATCGTTCTGAGAGGCACACGCTGCTACACAGAGGTGACCTCCAAGCCTCCACCTGGCCCTACTATACAGGAAATCACTGTCTGTAATGCACTCAGATAGAAATGAAAATAACTTTTACACCAAGGCATATCCATCTTTGTTTTTAATTAAGAGCTTGAGGTTCAGTGGGATTAAACAGTGGTGAGCAAGGAAATAGGAGGCCAGGCTCTCTGTGTGTCATGGACAAGATTTTACATAAATGCCTTACTTAGCAGGACCATTGCATTTTAACATTAACTGTACATAATCAAAACTGGACATTGTAAAATATTATTCACACAACATATTTAAAAACTGATAACATTACTGTTCCAAATAATACATTTTTATTAGTAATGCTGTCTACAGTTACAGACAGAGATTAAGATTTTCCAAATGACATGTACTAAATGGATGATAGACTTACTGTTAATTATTTGAACTCAATTATACAGGTTGAGTGTGTGTGTGTATATATATATATAAACAAGTGTGTGTATATATATATATGTATATGTATATGTTACACACATACACACTTGGTTGTTGTTGTTTTTTAATTGACTTTGGAACAGTTAGGAACACTTAATTAGATTAAATATTGCAAATTATGTTTTTCTGTAATGCAATTTAATGCAGATGTGTGTGCATTACAAAAAGATAACTTGCAATATGTAATATAAAGTAGTTCCTAGCTGTTCTGAATAGGCACTAAAAAATCAGCAGTTTCAAAGAAAGAGTTTTGAGGTCTAGTCAGAATTTTTTGTGTAGAAAATGTTGATGAACTCTACATAGAAAAATTGAAATCCAAAATATTTGGCTAAAGCCAAAATAGTTTGATTTGGAAATGCCACTGTATTACTTCTTAGGAGTTGTTGTTCACATGCCTCATGCCTGCATTCTGCTCTATAGGCCAGGATCTCTGGGTGGAGTACATCTCCCATGATCTCCATGGTCTGTCAGCTTGATAAGAGGAAGCAGTGTATCATAGAAGTCCCATGGCCATCATGCTTCATAGGAGATAAACTCTCATGAGTCACTGTGGTGGAATATCTGAATTGAAATATTTTGGTTTTCATGGATTTTTTCCATAAAAACATACAGTTTTCTAGAAGGAAAAATCATTTAGTTGAAACCCAATTTTCCACCAAACAACATTTTCCATTAAAGGTATCTGATGGGAAAAAAATTGACCAGCACTAATATATACATTTGATTATTTGGTAGTTGGAGACTAATAGCATTAATTAGGGCCATGCAAATAAAATAAAGGCAGGTGTTTGTGGAAACTTTTCTACACTGCTGTGCTGTTGACTTACTTTAGTAATGACTTATATCACACAGCTATTCCCATTCTTTGCTAAGGGTCGGGCTAGACTAATACTGTTTGATCATAGATTATTTGGTTTAAATATAGATAAATTTCCACTAGAGACCAGATTAAGATCACTTAACCCATTTCTAAATACTCTACAAGTTTTAAAGCTCAATTTCCAAAAATAAAAAAAGGAGACTGCATTAATTTGTACCTATCAAAATGTATGTTTAATTTATGATCAGCTTGTCTGTGGCACTTATCACTGTAGTATTTCAGCCCACTATAAGCATTAATGAATGTATTTTCACATGTCCTGATGAGGAAAGTTGAAAGATTTCTCTGAGATAGGAACTGTCAAATAGATTATATAATTTGCCCAAAGGAAATAGGGAGCAGGAAGAGCTGATCCCATCCTAACTGATAAGGTACTGGACTGATTAACTACCTTCCTTTAAGTTACATTATTTTGATTAAGGTTCTAGTCCAGCAAATATACTTAAACATGTGCAAAATTTTAAGCATGTGAGTAATCAATAGGGACACTCAGGTGTTTAAAATTATACAATTGCTTCAATTCTTTCCTGAATCAGGGCTCAGTGAATTTGAATTCTTACCATTTCAGAGAGGCAGGAAGAATAGACCAAGAACAAGGTGAGATGAAAAGCTCCATGGTAAAAAAAGAATCAGGAGAGATGCAATATGTTAAGTAATACTGAATCAACACAAATAAAAAAGTTTGATTTTTATATTCACCATGGAAGAGCACATATCACTTGAGCTTTTTATATTGAGTTCAGTGAACTTTTTGCTCAGACATATATTACTCTTACCGTCTGAGGGAACAATTAGATTGTATTAGTATTATAAATCTCTATCTCTTTCTCTCAGAGAGTTAGAGTTAATTAAATATGTAGCAAAGAAATAATTAATTTATCTTAATTGTTGCAAGTTAGTGTTAAAGTCTGTCGTGACTGGCATAGCGACAACTCGAAAACAGTTCTGCAAGTGGCTGCAACAGTCCATTCCAGAGATGTTGGGAACACATAGAATGCAAGGAAATGTGAAGGGGAAAAGGTCTTATAGAAATTGCCCTATGGAGAAAATACCATGTTGTTTGTTATATGAACTTTTCAGGACCCAAAGGATGAGGAATTACTGCCAGCATCAGAGGAATTCAAGAAGATGGTTTCATAATTCAGTTTGATAAAATTATTTTGAATGAAAACCAAATTAAAGCAGAAGAGTGAAGTTCCTTTTTCTCGATCCAAGGAAGTTCTGCTTAATCTTATTCTAGGCCCAATGAAATTAATGGAAATTTATGAAAGTCCTCAGCACCTCCAAGAGCTATCTAGCTCAGCACCTGTAGGTATAGGCCTTTTGGGGCTTTGGTTTGGTGCAACTTTCCTTGAAATAAGAACAGGAGTGCTTGTGGCACCTTAGAGACTAACAAATTTATTAGAGCATAAGCTTTCGTGGACTACAGCCCACTTCTTCGGATGCATATAGAATGGAACATATATTGAGGAGATATATATACACACATACAGAGAGCATAAACAGGTGGGAGTTGTCTTACCAACTCTGAGAGGCCAATTAAGTAAGAGAAAAAAAACTTTTGAAGTGATAATCAAGATAGCCCAGTACAGACAGTTTGATAAGAAGTGTGAGAATACTTACAAGGGGAGATAGATTCAATGTTTGTAATGGCTCAGCCATTCCCAGTCCTTATTCAATCCTTTGTTGATTGTGTCTAGTTTGCATATCAATTCCAGCTCAGCAGTCTCTCGTTGGAGTCTGTTTTTGAAGTTTTTCTGTTGTAATATAGCCACCCGCAGGTCAGTCACTGAATGACCAGACAGGTTAAAGTGTTCTCCCACTGGTTTTTGAGTATTATGATTCCTGATGTCAGATTTGTGTCCATTAATTCTTTTCCGTAGAGACTGTCCTGTTTGGCCAATGTACATGGCAGAGGGGCATTGCTGGCACGAAAGCTTATGCTCTAATAAATTTGTTAGTCTCTAAGGTGCCACAAGTACTCCTGTTCTTTTTGCGGATACAGACTAACACGGCTGCTACTCTGAAACCTTTCCTTGAAATGTTGTGGGTTTAGGAGTCAACCAATACCAAAAAAATGTAAAACCATTATTGCCTAGGGCTGTTTTTATTATTTTGGCATTTGTTAGAAAAAGTCCCGGCGTGGGTGAAATCATATATTTATTGAATACTTGCAACTTCTTTCCTTTTATCTGGTGTGGTTCTAATGTTGCAGACAGCATTTGTGTCATGTAAGTCCCATGTGAGCTGGAAGGGGGATTCAGCATTTGTGCCTGTCTCCCTATAGCAATTCCCAGCTGTGATCCCTCTCTGCAGTTAGGCACTTACACCATTTTAGCAAGAAGCCAGGCTCAGGGTGGGGAGAGGAAGAAGGCCCTCCCTCAGCTTTTAGCTCAATGGTTAGGATATTCACCTGAGATATGGGAGACCCCCAGTTCAAGTCCTCCCTCCACCTGAGAACAAGAAAAGATTTGACCTGGGTTCTATCACCTTTCAGGTGAGTGCCTGAACCACTAGACTATGGGATATCCCCTCACATAGAGGGGGGACTAAAAGTGTGGTTCTCACGCATCCCAGGTCAGTGCCTTAACCTCTGAGCTAAAAGTTATGAGGGAGCTCCTCCTTCTATTTATTTTTCCCCACCCTCCAGCTGTTTTGTGTAAACTTGCCTGATGGTCCTAATTCCATAAGTGTGCTCAAAAGATGCCTACTAGACTGGGTCCTCCATTGCAATTTGAACACCTATCTTCCCACAGTTGTGAATCACTCTGAAGCTTACACAGGAGATAGGCATCCAGTCATCTAGAGTGAGGCTTTAGTGTGCATGCCCAAAGACAGAAACCCTAACTCTAGGGAACCTATACCCTGCAAAATCTTAGGTGCCTAGTGAGTTTAGGAACCTACTGGGTTCAGTGGGAGTTATGTGCATCTCAGAAGTCACAAAATGGGACTTAGGCATCTGAAACAGGGACTAAAGTGCCTAACTCCTTTTGTGTATCCTGGTCAAAGTTTTCCAGGAGAGTTCTTCTGGCCCAGCCATATTTCCTCTGTATGCTTGCTGATTGTCTGTTTGGGATAGGGAGAGGACTGGTAATATTTGGAAGTTCACTTGGTGGAAAACTTGAGGCTTAACACTTCCTTCTAGTGGTGTGAACAGCTTTGCCTAGTTATTATATTTGTAAATTTGGTATCATTGGAATGCTCCTCCTATTTATCTTACATAGGTATCTGGTGAATGGGAGATGCTCCAGGTAGTTCTCCAAAGTAGCATCTTTTTAATATCAAAATCTCCTTCCTCTTCATTTTTTTTTTACATGAGAAGAGACTGGTTAGTTTTCTTTCCCAGTTCTTTTCCTGTTCAGTATTGTTGTTTGTTATTTGTGTAACTTACAGGACCAATTTTATTGCCTGGATTCCATTAACATGAAATTTTCTTGTATATATCTATATCTATATAGATTAGATATAATGTAGCAAGTCTTTTCTTGGATAGCTAGCTAGCTAGCTAGATATAGATATAATGTAGCAAGTCACCAAGTCACCAAGACTGATATAAGAGAAAAAATAGAGGGCTCAGGAAAAGAGCAGGACCAGGAGCTGTGATGGAATTCATAGATGAACCCCAAGACAGATCATTGTGGAAAGGCAGGTGATAATACCCTGGGGTTCATCCTCTTTCCAGCAGAGCTGCCCCACCAAACACAGTAATTTGCACACTCTTCAGAATACTGGAATTTAGCTGGGCCATATTTTCCATACATTTATAAAATTGCATTATTTATTTATTTATCTATCTAAATTGTGAGCTCTTTGGGGGCATTGATGGCTTTTTTCTTTTGTTTGTCTAGTGCCTAGCACAGTGGGGTCTTGGATCCAAGACAGGGAATCCTAGGTGCTACAGAAATATTAATAATAGATAAGAATACTAATAAATTGTATTAATTGTGTCCTGTCTATTTCTCCCCCCCCCCCAAAGAATTTCACCTGGTGAGCAGTTATTGTTGGGCCCAGGAAAAGGAATTGGAGTTTTGCTGAGTGACACAGTCAAGAGGGTTGAATGATTCCTGAAGAGGTGGAGTGCATCATTATAAGCTGAAGCTGGTAGGGCTGACTGCAACACCTGTTGGTCCCATCCATACTGGCATGGCAACACTGTGAAATACACCAGTGCAGAGGGAGGTGTTGTCAAGACTTGATTAAAATAGGTCCCATAACAGCATTACTGGCAAAGGCATAGTAATGTTTGGAACATTTTTGTTTGTGGCATGAAGGGTCAGATCTGCAGCTGTAAATTGGGATAGCTGATCTGGCCCCAAATTATTTACATTACAAATGCCAAGCAACATGTCTTCTGTCTAGTGAAGACAGACCCACTTGCTTCCTCCATGCAGTCTAGGATTTAACTAGGCCAGTCTTGAGGTCCTCAGTGAAATTAGTTCAACTATTTATTACTGTAGAAAGCTACAAATGACAGCACCACACCTTTTAGCCAGGGAGTGGGAGGGAATTTATCTGGCTGGTCGAATGGAGGGAACAGTGCTTTATGGCTTGGTGTGGGAGAGGGAAGAAGAAAAACTGCTGCAAAAGGGGAGGAGGGGCAGTCCTATGCCTGGAGCCCCCTTTTACATGGAGCAGGCTGAGGCAGCACCTATACTCCCTCTCCTTCAGGTGGTGAAATACCAGGTTTGGTCAAGACCTGCTGTGGACATTATGCTAGCCACCCCTTTTTTAGGGGGTCTGGGAAGGAATTTTTCCGTTACCACCATATTGGCCTAAGTTCAGGTGGTTTTTTTTTTGCCTTCCCCACAGCGGGTTCAGGAAGGGCTTTGTTCATGCATGGCATGAAGAGCGGTAAGCTGTATGTAGCAACTCATTATTTAAGTGTAGGGTAGATGTCCAGTGCAGGTACTCCATAGGAAAGGTATACAGTGACCGGATAAATGGCTTGGAAAAGGACTTAAAAAGACGTGTTCGTTAAAGGAACGAATGGGGGGATGGGAGAGAAAGGAGGGTTGGGGACTCCGATGTTTGGTACAGCAGGGGTCCAACCCTCACTTTCTTATAGCCCATCTTAACCTTCCTACCAGGTGGGGTGGATGGTAAGTTGCCAACAATGGATTGGCTTGAGGGATCTGTATGGAAAAAGAGGGGGAACTGGTGGAAGCCCCCTGGGTAATTACAGAATAAACATGGGGTTACCTGCACTGTACACTTATCTGCCAGGTAGTCCCAGACATCTAATAATAAAGTTGTGGACTGATTAAAACCTTGTCAAATGTCTCCTGTCCTTCTTTTGGTATAGCCAGACAACTCCTCTGGACTGTCATTGGAAAGAAAGAAAAGAAAGAAAGAAAGAAAGACCACTTTGACTAAAATGCTGTGACTTTTCTTTTGTGGTTAATGAGTTTGTAGCTTTGTAACTAAAGAACACATTTTCTTATGATGACATTATAAAAAGGAGTGTGTCAGATAGTGTATAGCTATCTACCTCACTTGGCTTGTAAACTTAGGGAGAAATATAATTTGAATATAGAACTAGCAGAATAGTGGACCAACTATATGAGAGCAGTTTGGTGCTGATGCAGCCAGAGTAAACATCAATAAAGTTATTAGAGTTTGATAACATTGGACTTGAATGATTTAGGGGAAAATGTTGTTGATTACCTCATTTATTTTCTTGACTACTACTGGAAAAGGGGAAAACACCATTAAGAGGTTGACTACTGGTCACCAGTATCAGAGCAGTTTGAGTGGAAGGAATTTGAATAACTTGCCTTATTAGATAAAATTGTCAAAACAGAAAGATTGTATGGTAGGTATCAGAATTTATTCATTTAATTGTAAATATTGTTCCTCTAGTGGAGGACCTTTCTATTTTGTTTTTTATTTTTATTTTTTTGTAAATGTCTGGTCAGATAGATATTTTGAAACACCATAGGGAGGATTAGCAGCAACATGAAAAGAGAATATAGTAGCCAAGAATTTTTTTTCTTGATTCTTTTAGAAGATCAGGTTAACATTTTGGAACTTAAAGAGATCAAGGTGAGTAGTGTCTGATCACTACTGCTGAGTATAAGGGGTCAGAATTATGAAGCAAATCTATTACTCTGCTGATTATGATAGTTGAGCTCCTTAGAGGAATTCTATCACATTAAATTTGTCCCTGAATTTAAGTTTAGTAAGACAAAATTTTCAAAAATTTAATACCTACAGCAATGTTTTGTTTATTTTAAAAGCCACTGGAAATTAAATTAACACAAAAAAGAAAAGAAAAAGCAACAAGAAGTAACATTATCTGCAGTGTTTTAACATTGTTTCAGCATTTTGCTAATGCGTGAGAAATGATAGGGAAATTACTATATCAGATATGAAACAGAACCATCTATTTTCATTGCCCAAACTGAAGGAAAGTCACATAAATAAATAAACAAATTAAATAAAATCAACTCACTGCCTAAGTAGTGTGAACAAATTTGGCTTTTTAAAATTCTTACAGGTTATAATAATTTAGAGCGATTTTTATTAACAATATAACTATGGGTAAGACAATATTTGCTTACTTTTTAATATTTTTTTTAATTGGCTGTTTTTCTAATTCCAACCTTCGTTTAAATAAATTTACATGTCCAAAATATTATTGAGCCCCAAGTTGCTCTACTCTTGGGACAATAGAGAGAGATCTTAGTTTTAAATTCTGACTACTGACTTGTGATACTTTTTTAAAATACTTTTTTTATGAATGTCAATACAGCATTGATTTTAATGAGGCTCTGCATTAAAGCAGAGGTTTTGTGATATCTAATCCTAATGCAGAATCAGGGCCACAGACAGGCCCATATTATCCCATACTGGGTCACATTAATCTGCCATTAAAAAAAGTATGTAACATGAATATACATGCAGGGATCTGTTCTAGGAGATCCTGATGAAGGATTAGGCCCCAAATCTGTAAAAATGTATATAGAAACAGAGCCATGTATTTTTTCATAACATTTTAAAAGTGTTAAAGATTTTTCTCAACATGATACAAAGCCATTCCACCAATCTGAAACAATTACATCGAGGTTTTATAATATTAGTAATATTAGCATATATTACATTACTGGAAAGCATGTAAAGCCTTATCCAGTTTAATTACAGTATATAAAACATGATATGCTGGCTTACTACAATTATACAGAGACAAGGCAACATACACTCAGTGATGTAGTTGTGAAATTCTTAGACGGGGAAGCCAAAGTTCTTGAAGCTTTAGACCATGAAAGCCAATATGCTGAAAAATATTTAGCAAGAAATAGGTCAAGATGCCAAGAGAAAGGAAAAAAGCAAATCCCTGAAAGTGAGGGAAATTATTAAAGGTCTGATTTTTATGAAGTTCACTGTCCATGTATGTTTGTGTGTGTTCATATATTCATGTGCACAGATGGTTTGGCACGTATCTAGTCATTTGCACATGCAGATTATCAATTTACCTGTGCAGTTGTGGTGATTGTATATGAATATATATAAATACACACACACACATTTAAAAATATGATATGTTAGGGGTCCATATAGTATGGGCCCAGGATTGCTCCCTCTTAAAACAATGGAAACACATCCATTGGCTTCACTGGGATCTGTATGGGGAGAAATATCACCTATTCTGTATCTGGAAGGGACACAAAATTTACTCACAAAGGGCCAGACTGTGAGAGATCATTGTGTTAAAGTACAGAGAGAAAGGGATGTGGTTCTCCCCTCCTGTATGACCATATAAGGGCCTGCCACCATATCAATCCCTCCACTTCTTCCTGCCATCTTTTCCTTAGTCACATTCTCTGACTCAGGGGAAAGGAGATAATGGTGGAGCCATTACGGCAGCATTAAGCCACCCAAGGATTTTGCTACTTGTGACGGAGTGGGAATTTTAAATAATATTATGTGTGAATATGGTGTTTGCCTCAGCTTCCTCTATGTGTTGCATGGTTAAACTAGGTGTGGTGAAAAGATTGTTTACTCTTGCAAAGACCCAGAGATCCAGGTGTGACTGTTGCCTAGCTGTCTGAGGCCTGGGCCCGGCCATTTGGTATCTATCAACTAATGACAAGGGGGACCACCCTCTGCAGAAAGCCAACCAGTTGTGACAAGCTGGAAAACAAATGGACTAAGGACGATGGTCAGGTGTTTGCCCGGGAACAAGAACAAAGAGCAGCGGTGGGGGCCTTGGGGGTTGTTACGTGTGGGGCGCTGGAAACAGGACACTCTTCTGGACTGGGACTCTAAAGGGGGTCAGAGGAATCTGGGCTCAGGACTGATCCAGATGGACTTTGCTGTAACTCTCTATATTAACCTAAAGACTTTCTATGCTATGTTCCAGACATGTAGTAAATCCTTCTGTTTTTACAACGCTGGCTGAGAGTCACTCTAGAGTCAGGAAGTCAGGGGTCCATTGCTCCTTTTTGGTGTGTAAGTCTTTCCCAGGTGTCCTATTCAGGTGGACTCATAGACGGAAGCTCATGGATTGAAGCAGGGGTGCTGAAGGCTCCGAGGTTTAGTCCCAGGAGACAATGAAACCAAGGTGCTTATCCCAGTGAGAGAGGGTTAACAAGGGGGTTAACACACTGAAGGGATTCCTTCCAGGGACTGTTCCAGAGTTGTTCAAGAGCACCAAACCTAAGGATCTGTGATACTAAACAGAGGAAATCTTGAAGTGGTTGGGTACGCCAGCTTTAGGGTTGCCAACTTTCTAATCACACAAAACTGAACACCCTTTCCCCAAGGCCCTGCCCCCGCCCCCCTTCTCCAAGGACCTGCCCCCACTCACTCCTTCCCCCCTCCATCCATCTCTCACTGTTCCCCACCCTTACTCACTTTCACCGGGCTGGGGAAGGGGGTTGGAGTGCAGGAAGGCGGTGAGGACTCCGGCATTACATGCATAAGTACAGTGATTGCATATATCAGCTAATTGTACACATAAATAGCTAGTTAGACTTAACTGGGCATATGCACATTCAGTTGTGGTAGTTGTGTACATAATTGCATCCATCTAATTTTGAAAAATACTTCTACCATTCCTATTAATTCAACTACAGTCCTGCAACACCTTTCAAAACTGCATAAACAACAGTCAGAGAATATATATTGGGAAATACTGCAGCCCTGAATACTGATAAACCTTCCTGATTTTTTTCCCTTTTGGCATATCTCACCAGCTGATAAAGTCCCACTAGGTTGGTGAGTGGCTGTCATTTTTTATAAGTGGCACCTTTCATGTGTCAAATTTTTAAGCACCTGATGTTACAGCAGTAACCTCTGTTGAAGTGTTGATGGAGTCAGATTGAAAATGTAGTAATAACCAAGATATGGTTTATGGCAGAAATAAAAGTTCTGAATAAGGCAAAACATACGGTATATATTTAACCCACTGGCTTGTCTGATTGCTAATGACTCTGCTATAGCTTTGCATTCTTTTCTCATCAGAAACATGTACCTTCAGATTAAGATTTGTTCAGAAAGCTTTTGACTGAGGTTTAGATTTAGCTGTTTCCAAAGTCAGAACATCACTGAATAGTCCTAAGTGAACTTCAGGCCTGCAGTGCCCTGGCTTTTCTTAATCTCTTTCATTCTCCAGCTTCATCAGAAAACTTTCCAGGCTCTCTTCAATTCTCCCCTGGCCTTGTGGTCTATTCCAACACCTCTTTTGGGACCTCCCAATTGTTCCTCCAGCCGTTACAGAAGTTCCTTTTCCTCTACTAGCTCTCAAGCCGTTTCCAGCCTTTCTAGCTGCTACTTTGCCTGTGCCTGCCTGTCTCTTTCTCTCTGTTACACCCAGGCCAACATCCCCTAAAGACAGCCGATTTGCTTTGATTGCCTATAGAATAATGGTATCTCAGACTTTGTTTTCCAAGATGTGAATGTTTAGAAATGCCCTTGGCCACATCTTGATCAAGGATGGTTGATTATGTGAAATATGTTACTAATGATAACGCTAACCTACCACATCCCAGCAACTTTAAAAAAAGACTAATATTAATTAATTAGACAATTATATTTATATTTGTGAATGTACCCTCCTAGAGATGTAGGGCTGGAATATGCAAGGAATATTGGGGTGTCAAGCGAGGAAAGAATTACAAACCAGAAGACATGCTCATGACGGTGTTGTGAGCCACTGAACCTGCAATATTATACAAAATTTCGGATCCTCCTTTATTACAGTACAGATGGCAAAAGGTTTCAGAGGTTAAAATTAGGTGAAGAAGATGGACAATTATATTTATATTCTTTAGGGCCCAAATCCTGACCACGCTGCTCCATGTCTGTAGTGTGGCCTGGGTGCAATTCCACAATCCACTCAGACTCCATACCCATAGAGCAGTCAGCAAATCCTGAGATATATGGCATTGTTAGTAGAGTTGCTCTATGGCTGCCCAGCTCTGTCCCATTCCTGGAGATAGAGGCATTGACTCTATGCTAAATGGCCATATGTCAGTGAGGTCATTAGGTAATCTTGCTAAGCTTGGAGGTGGTGCCTTTCCTGATATTCCAGTGTGGGTGGTAGGAGAAGAGGTGATGTGTTCTCCCTGCTTGAACTGTCTGTATGCAAGGGGCCCATTGGGTAGGATGACAAGAGTCTATTTTTTCACATTATTTACTCACAACCTTTTTTCTGCCATGCCATGAATTTCCAGCATGTATATCAGTGAGTACAATGGACCAGATCCTCAGCTGGTCTAAATAGGAATGGCTCTGATTTTATTTCAATTAATGTATGCAGATTTACACCAGCTAAGCATTTGGCTCAATATTCCAGCCAATGGACATACATGAGTCTATAGCCCATACACCAATATTGAAACAACACCCACTGACTGCTGCTCACTTAACAAATGAGTGTGAATATGATGAAAACTAAGGTAATTACAAATTTCACTGTAGGGGTGATTTGAGGATCAATCTTTTCCTCTTATGCACCATTTTTTACTACAAAGGGAAGATTAGGTCCTGAGTCTATAGATATTTACAAACTTTTAATGAACACAGATCAGACCTTTGTGTTGGATCATTTGGCAATAGTTGTTAGCTTAAACTCTTGGTTCAAGGCTTCTCTCTCTCTCTCCCTTTCTCCTTTCATCTGTCCTATCTCCACTTCTCTCAGTGTGCTACATGACCACTTCTCCCATATAGCTGATATGAGGTTTTATTACCTCTGGGCTTCATACCAGGCTATGTTGCCTCTAAATTTAATTTGTGCTGAGTGGGCTATAAAATCCACTTAGCACTACACTTTTGTCTTTGGGCGAGCTTAACCCCCCCCTCTTTTTTTTTAAAGTTTTCTTATACTGAACTGGCTTACCCCAGTGTTGCTATAACTGTATACTTGTTCTGAGAAGTGGCAGAGTACATGCACTAGTGGCAGGTGGGATGGGACTGTGTGCACTATGCCTGGGTCTACTGAATGGGCAGATGAGGATGAAGAATCAGTTGTGGCAGAGGGGTACTGGCTGTGTGGAAGTGGGCGAGATGAGCTCTTGTGCTGGCTCCCTGTGGGGCACCAATTAGAGGTCTCTAGGCCAATCTCTCCAACTCTCCCAAGTGAGAAGGGGGGGCATTATAGGGCAGGAGGAGACATCTGCATGGCCTGGCACAGTTGACAGCTCCCCCTGGGAGCATTTCTGCCTACAGCACACAATGTCAGAGCAGGAGTTCATGGCACTCTCCTAAATATACACACTACTGGCCCTCGATGAGCAGGGTTCCCAAGCGCATTCTGTGGGTGTGAATATGCAGTCGATAGCAAAGGGAGCCAAGGGACACACACTCACTAGTAACCCCAATCCCAGTGCCTGCCCAAGAGACACTCTTTGCACTGGCTATGCTGGCGGAACTCGCAAATGCTCCACTGGCAGTTAAACAATTACCCATGTGGCCTTATGATATCAAGTCAGCATATGTAACCATGGCCATAGCAAGTTCCAAAGGGAGCACTGTCTGTCCTCCTTGGCCGGCAGGACTGGGAGTGTGCTAGGGGACGGGGGGAGAAGGGCTCCCCATGCTTCATCCAGGACGGGGTCCCTGCTTGGAAGGGAATCCCAGAACACAAGGCCGAAGGCTGCCACAGCCTTTTCTCTCAGTTACCCGAACAAGTACCTGTGATGCTGCTGTATCAGCATTGGAATCTCATGGGCAGAGTGGAGGACACCTCTGCAGCCTGGCACAGCAAGGAGAAGGGGTAGCTGGCAGAGTGAGGGATGGCAGCAGGGGAGCCTCTCTGCCAATTCAGTTCTTCCTAGGCACTCTCCCTGCTCTCATCGCTCTTGTGCCAGTGCCACACATGCTGCTTGGGCTCTATCTGGATTTGCTGCTTGCGCAATTGTGCAGCCAAGTGAAAGGGGTAGATCAGACAAGCAGGGAGGTTGGACACAGCTATAGTCACACCCCCAAACCTGAGCAAAGTGGCTCAATCACTGGCTCTTAATGGCAGTGGACAGTGACCCGTAATCCTTCCCACTGTGCCCATGTTGAAGGGAAGCGTTGGGCCCAGCTGTATCTGTTCCAGGTTCCAATGTTGCTGTTCTCACTTCAATTCTGTGAGCTCCACTACACAATGGGATCCATTCTGAACCTTGTCTCTCAGTGCTCCAGAACTCTGCTGGGTTCAGGTCCAGGCAGTACACAGGTCCTGCACAGAAGAGCACTGCTGAGGAAGGATGTTCATGGAGTGTGCTGCACCCTCCCACCCTTTTGAGTGGTAGTTTGTGAAGTATGATCAATGCAAGATTGTTCCATGGCTGGGCATGCATGCAGTTTAGGGGCAATGTTGTTTCTAGGTCTCTTTCATAGCTATGAATGATTGGCATCCATCTATCTACATAGGGTTTTGTACACATACAGGGCTCATCACCATCATATCTGAAGACTTTACAAATTCTAAATGTATGGCTGCTTGACAGCGGCACAGATACAGCACTGCAGCTGTACCACTATTGAGCTGTAGTGTAGATGCGTCCTACATCGACAGAAGATTTATCCATTGATGTAAATAATCCAACTCTCAAAGAGAAGGTAGCTAGATTGACAAAATAATTATTCTGTTGTCCTACTTTAATCTATAGTGTGGGTTAGGTTGACTTAAATAAGTCACCTAGGGCATGAAATTTTTCACAGCCCTAAGCGATATAGCTAAGTTGACCTAAGTTTTAGGTGTAGACAAGACCTAAGAGTATACATAATAAAGGATGTTTCCCTTTACATGCCCAGACAGCATGGTTTTGCTTTATTATTATGGGATGTCTGGATTAAATAAATGGGTTTTATTTTTTCTGTTCTGAAGACATCTGGCATTTCTAATGTCATCCAGGAGTGAGTTCCACTCACTCATGGCTCTCTATTAGTCCCCTGGCTTCTTTCTTTCCAGACTTTCTTCACCTCTCATCATTCTCTTCTTTCAAGCTTTCCTTATTATTTATTTGTAATATGGTAGGAACTTACAGACTCCAGCTATTGTGCTAGGTTTTGCACATACATGGAATAAAAGCTCCCAAGAATTTATTCTAAATAGACAAGACAGATGATGGGTGGCAGACAAGGACAGAACTCACAAACAAAGGATTGGGAACTAAGACACAAAGATCCTCTCCCCCTTTTCCAGCCTGTTTATACTGCATATAAGGATTTGAGCATTGTTAAGCATCTCTAAAAGTCACATATCTGGCTGAGAAAAGATTCCCCCAGCCCAAGAATTGTTGAAGACAGACAAAGCTGTCTCCTAAGCATCCCCTCCCAAAGCTCAGTGTAATGGGTGGGGTGACAATACACAGCTGTGAAGAGATTCCAGGCAGTGCTGTGGCCACCACGGCAGCCCATAACTTAGGCTATGTCTACATTGCAACTGGGAGGTATAGTTCCCAGCTTAGCTAAACCTACATGTGCTAGCTTTGCTTTAACTAGCATGCTACAAATAGTGATGTGGCTTCAGCAGTACATGCTAGTCGCCTTAGTTCAACTCTATGCAAGAGTCTAGGTATGTACTCAGGTGGTAGCCCGAGTTACCACCCTTGTCACAATGGCCACACAGCTATTCCAATACTCTAGAGGCAGAGGTAGCAAGTGTTGGTCTATTCGAGCTGGGAATTACATCTCCCAGCTGCATTGTAGACTTACCCTCAGACAGGACTCAGGGGGTGACTAAGTTATTCCAAGGGCCTCTCTAACCACTGAAGCAGCCCATGAACAGGAAAGTGCAAAGATGGCTTCAAGGTTTCTGGGCTTCAAGGTCTTATAGGTGCAGCATAGAATCTCTCCCTAAGTGACTTGACAAGGTCTCCTAGGAAGCTGTGGCAGAACTGGGAACTAAACTGAGATCTTCTGAGAATCAGTCAGGTGCCTTAAATGCAAATCATTCATCCTTCAAGCCTCCTTCTCCTCAAAATTCCAGGCTTCCTCTTCCTCAGGTTAACCTCCCGACCATATCCACTGTTCTTCTACTCACATGCATAGATTAACATTAGGTATACTTGTCATCCTGACAGTCACTCCAGAAAGGCCCCCTACATATAGCCCATATTTTGCCATCTTTCTACTGGCACTATCTATTCTGCCCTTTGCTTTATATGGCTTAGCTGGGAGTTGTGAATCTATCCCTGTGTTAGTCAGTCTTAAAAGCTGTGAGCAGTTCCAGATGCAATTTTAAATTTGAAATATTGAAGTGAGTTAAAATATTGCCTCCAAATTTGGTCCTGCTTTCCCTTTTTGATATACCTTTATAATATTATCAATGCCAATATTAATATAAGTATAGTTATAATAATAGAAATATGATACAAGGCAAAGTAGACAAAATTATATTACCTTAGGCTACTTAATATTGACTTTTGTTCTTGTGGAAAACCTCATGTAACTTTCAGAAGCAGAATTTATATGAGGTATCATAAAATATTTTAAATTTGGTTTAACTCCCCCCACACACATTAATCTTTGCAGATTTACTTCCTTGAGAATGGCTATAAATCATTGGATTGTATAGTTACTATTCAAGAAAGATACTTTACTTAAAGGAATCTAATTTATCACAGAGCAGTTGTTCATGCATACCTATCTCTTCTAGATCAAAGTAATTTAATCCTGTAAACAAAAGGAAAAAATCAAGTTAAAAACAGTGCTAGATTAATTACAGTGGTTTTAAAGGTAGATCATGTACCACTTTCAGCTCATATTAGAGGAGTGTCACTCAAAAATTCCTTATTAAAACAAAATACTTTCTCTACTCTCTACTTTCAATCTATTCTGCAGCTTCATGAACTGATCCTCATCTTGCTTCTTCAAGGGGAAAGGACAAGGAACCCAGAACATAGCTGTGAAAGTTTAGGCTGCACTTACCATAACAGTTGTAGTTGTAGTCAGTTGGAAATCTTTGTACTTTAAGTTTAAGAATCTCTCTCCTGTCAAAACTAGAGAAAAATACCCCTGACTGACTTCATATACTTCCATGGTACAAGCATTGCTATATGTAAACTAAAAGATATTTAATAACTTCAAAAGTATTATAAGTCTTTTGGCTTTGATAACAATTTCACATGCATACAGAATCCGTATGATGAACAGATTCTGTGATGAAGGGTGCCCTAGAAAGACCTCAGATGATTGACAGACAGGCAGACAGAAAAATTATGAAAACTTCCACTTCTACAGGTGGTTAATGCCACATGGTTCTGCTTCATCAAAAAAGTGAAAGTAAATGTCATTACAAATACAAGTTTATTAACAAGGTGTTTGCTGGGGCATTTTTGCTTAGGTTACTGAAGCATAAAGTACTGCCAGGACTTGTGATACGATCACATTTTTCAGATGTGGCTCCTCCTGTGTCATGAATCATAGATATACATACATCTTAAATGTCAACGGGGACTGTCTGTTTTAATCCTTTCTTTTGCAGACAAACATGCCCTTGGTGTTTCTGCTACAGATTCAATGATGCTGTCTAATTGACAGTTTGAGATTTGCACATGCTATGCCTCTATCTCTAATCCCCAAGCCATATTTATGTCTTCTGAGAGTCATAAGCAGGCCAAGGACACTGAGGTCTTACAGTTTCAACAGCCCATGGGATTCTTTTGATGAACATTAGTCTTTACACATGCAACCTGCTCAAAAATGTCATTGGTAATCACACTAATAGGTGCTCAGTCTGTTGGTGGGGTAAGAAATACACTTTCAATTTCAGAAGGAAAATGTCAGTGTGCAATTCAGTTAAATGGGCTTTTTGCAAGGGTGCATACTGGCAGTGTAATACATAAGGGAGTGTCAGCATTTCCATTTTCTCAGGTTGTAGTGACACCTACTTGATGGAGCTAAAACCTCGGAATAAAAAAGAGCCTAATTTTGAGAAATGGCTTCCAAAGATTTGCTTACAAAAGTGTGTGTGCAAATAACTGTGGGACAATTTTAAATCATCACTTTAATGCTTAATTACTGGATTCTGCCTACCACTACCCCTATCTCCACTGAGCTTTTTCTTAAAATCTCCCATCCATGCTTTAACACTGGAAAAGCTCCACTGATGCTAATAACACAGAAAGCTCATATAAACCATCTGATTATTTATCATCATCATAATGGCCCCATAGTACTGTACAAAGAAAAAAAATACACTATGTTGTAGGGAATGATGCCATAGTTCCATATAGTGAAGCTATCCAAAAGGGCTGTTATGGACTATTGGATCAAAATTACCCATAATGTACTATAGCATAATGTATTGTACCAATAAATGTTTTGAGCAGGTTGCATGTGTAAAGATGCTAAAATAATAAACACTTTTAAATGGACTGTATATAAAGAGCCCCTGTCTTCACAGGGTGGCCTTCACAACTTGGTATGCAAGATTCTTGAGTAGGGAATACAGACAATCAGCATCACATTGTCTCACATATTCTCTCAAATGTAACAGATGAAAGTGGCTCCTTTTTTGTTAAATCAGTGATACCCAGGTAGTTTGATATCTACTGAGGTTGGGTGCAGAGAGTTTCTGGGTGTCAGACAAAGATTTATGCTTAGGATTTAATGTGTTTGAGGATGATTTAAGGTACACAGGTACTGCCCAGCAGTTGGAGACAGGTTTGTATGTGTTGAGAAGTCTGGCTGGAGCGGTTTCTTTCTTGGAGCTCTGAAAGTGCTATTACTCTGTCACAGTGCAAGCTTTCCTGCTTCATTTTCTGTCTTATTATTTCTTGTGGAAAGCATTAATAAGGAAATATGACCACATTTTTCAAATGCTTGTCTGAAGCTAGGCACCTACATCTATATTTAGGTACTTAAAACAACCTGATTCCCAAAGGAGCTGAATACCCATGGCAGTTCAGAAAATAAGGTTATTTATTTTTATTTAGATGTTAAACATAGATGGTAGATGCCTACGTTTATGCACACACAAGTTTGGCCTACAGAAGAAGTACTTAAAATGTATTTGCTGGTTTGACGGATATTATAGTTTCCCACAATATTCCTCATTTTAATAATACAGAATCTGTCTCAAACCAATGAAATCTTTCAAAATAGAAGAAACTTTCAACATGATGATTATATGCTCATGTACACTGGGAAAGACAATCCTAAGTCTGTGCCCGTGGCTGTAGGCCAATCTGTGGGCAAAAATATCCTGCCTTTTCCCCCACCCCTTTCAGGGTGGCTGAGTGGGAGTACAGAGATAGTGACTGTTTTCCGTTCTTTCTGAAATCTCCTCCTCCTTCCTGTGCACTTTCCCAACAAGGAATCAAACCATTCCTGGCCCTGAATTGAGGGTTACATGATCAGAACAATTTGTCTGTGGGGGTCTTCTATGTGCCATGTCCATCTAAAGTGTCCCACGGGGTTGTTGTCAGCTGACACAGCTGCCATAACCTGTGTTAGGGGACTTAGCTGTAGTGCAGTGACGCCAAGCTAGAGGAAGCCCAAGATGGACTGTTGTGTTTCCCTTTTCCCTTCAGCTGTGCTGAGTGTTCCTCTGCTCCAGCCGAGGACCTGGTCCCAGATGATCAAACTATTTTTGACTACGTTGAAGATTGGATGTGTTTGTGACAGACCCCAAAATCTAAAAGATTCCAGTAAAAATGATATTTGCTGTACATTTAACACTGTCTAAATAGCATATTGTCATGACTTTGGAGAGTGAGATACACAAATTCAAAGCAATGTGCTAAGATTTAGCCATACAAATCCCATTAACATCAATAGGAGTCATGCTGCTAGAGCCTCACGTACTGTTTTGGAAATATATAACTTCTTGTCTAAAGCTGTGCTCTGACTTGGAGGTTGAGACTCCTTGGTATCGTCAATGTCATTTCAAAAATGTGTGGACTCCAGTAAATCCCCAGATCATCTTTGTTATATATTGGGCATGAAAGCAAGCAGGCATTAGCTCCTCTTTCTATTATGAAAGCAAGAGACATGGACACACTATTCCTTTAAAATATTATAAATAATACTTTACTCCTAACATGTACAGCACTTCGTATGTTCAAAGCACTGGAGAAATATTGCTTAAATAATATACACAACAGTTCCAAAATATGAGCAAGGGTTATTAGTCCAATTTTACTGTTAGGGAAACTAAGGCAGAAAAATGAAATGACTTGCCCAAAGCCACACAGCAAATCAGAACCAGAGAGAGGATTAGACTCAATCCTTCCTGGCTCTCACCCCATGCTCATTTCTCCAAGTCCGGCTGTTTCCCCTTTCTAATGATTTTTTCAAAATATTATGGTCAGATGTCACAAACAAAGAAATTTAGCATTTGCTCTTTTTGTTTAGCATCTACAGTTTCCCCCCTCCTTGAACCACTTTGCAGGGTTACTCTGCTAGGGTTACTCATCTGGGAATGAAGCAATAAACATAAGCAGATATTGACTTCTGTTGACTATTGTTGAGATGAACTCAAAGATGTGTTGGCCCAGGAGATAAATATTGACCGAGGTGACTGTCGCCTTCATTATATTAGCAATTTAAAACAAAAATTAGTTCTTAACGAGAGCTTTTAGAAAAAAGATTGAACAGACTATTCCTTATGAGCAGTACACATGAATGCAGTATTTAGCTGTAAAATCTTCTGTCAAGTCCAGTTACTGTTTCTTCCTATTTGTCCTTCACTTGCCCTCAGAATCCTATTATAGAAAGTAAATGTCCAACTAGATAGTCCTAACACAGTTATATGTTTAGCTGAAAGTTTTGCAGAAAACCCTCCAATTTTAATTTAGAAGTGCAAATCATAAAAAGTGCTTAAATTATTATTTAAAGAATGTAAATCCAAAATGAAAAAAGAGCCAAAAGAGAAGACTTGAAAATGAAATTTGATTAAAGTTTATCTTTTTTAAAATATTGCAAATCACTGGGTATTTTGAAGATTAAAATAGATTTTAGCACCTTTGTCTAGTTTTATTATTGAAATAATTCAGAATTAACATCAGAATTCAGAGAACATTTACTCTGTATATATTTCTATATGTGCAATCGTGTATAAATCATGTATATGTATCTCTGTAGGTGTTCATAAATGAAGAGTTATGAGGCTGAACTTGAAGTACATATGGTTTATGTTAATGTTAAGCTCAGAATATTAATATACAGTGCCAGGGGACTTCTGTGAATCCAGTGTGTTTATTTATTTATCAATGGTGATTTTGAGCTATGACAGAAGGATTCATTTCCTAATGATTATAGTCTTTGTGAATAACTAAAAAAAAAAAACATGGCAACACATGAGAAGCAGAGATAGGGTGTGAAGTTAAGATAGAAAGGGGAGTCATGCAAAGTAAAATTGAATTTATTCATTTAAGTATAAGACAAAAATGCTTTCCAAATATTCTCCCCAAACTTGTCATCTTTGAGTAGCTACAAAAATAGAGTAACAAGATGTACGGTATGATGAAAACCTAAGCTGCTCGATGGACCCAGAACAAGAAATAAGATTAACTGTAAGAATATTTGCATAGTTTTTAGTCTTATATAAGGGGGCTCAGAAGCTGCATTGCTCCAGGAGGAGATAAGGAAGCAATTGTGCTGCAGAAAGAACAGCTCAACTTGGAGCTACTTGCTGTGCATGGCCTGCACACTGCACAATGCTTCAGGATGGCTCAGCCTGCCCCCCCCCCCAGAGTACACCCAGCTCCACAAGCCAGTATGGGAGACATGTGCTACACCTTCTCCTCGACTCCTTTGGGTGGTTTGTGTCCCTAAAACCAGGAGTTAGAGCAGTCCCTTGTGCTCCCTTGTGGATCCCAGCTGTCAGGAAAGGCTTTGACAAAGGAAAAAGAGGAGATCAGCCTGAGGGGAAGTAGAGAGGGAGAGGGAGAGAAAAGGTGACCTGGAAATGTATCCAGCCATTAGGAAAGCAAACTGCCTGTAAAATTAATGACTTGTCTACACACAAATGTTGTACTGCTTTAACTATACCAGTATAGTCCAGTATAAAGCCCACTTCAGAGGTACTTATCCTGGAATAGCTTATTCTGGTAAAAGACACCTTTATATCAGTATAACTGGGTCCACACTAGGGGTTGTGCCAAAGTAACTATTTTGGATAAAAAAAAGTCACATCCCTAATTGAAACAGTTATATTGGCCCCAAAACTGTGTGTAGACCAGGCCTACAGAACTTTTGCTCACAGGATTGGGATGCAGATTCATTCATTTCATATTAATTTAAAAAAATGTGAGTAGGGCAGGGTTTCAAAAACAGTACAGTACTACCATGGGGTTGAGTCGGGCACTTTGCCATCTTGCTTTTTTCTAGGGGTACTCACTATATCACCATTATGGCACACAGAGTACATTTATAAAGTTTGCGGAGAATACCAAGCTGGGAGGGGTTGCAAGTGCTTTGGGGGATAGGATTAAAATTCAAAATGATCTGGACAAACTGGAGAAATGGTCTGAAGCAAATAGGATGAAATACAATAAGGACAAATGCAAAGTACTCCACTTAGGAAGGAACAATCAGCTGCACACACACAAACTGGGAAATGACTGCCTAGGAAGGAGTACTGCTGAAACGGGTCTGGGGGTCATAGTGGACCACAAGTTAAATATGAGTCAACAATGTAATGCGGTTGCAAAAAAAGCGAACATCATTCTGGGATGTATTAGCAGGAGTGTTGTAAGCAAGACACAAGAAATAATTCTGCTCTACTCCGCTCTGATTAGGTCTCAACTGGAGTAGTGTGTCCAGTTCTGGGCATCACATTTCAGGCAGGATGTTGACAAATTGGAGAGTTCAGAGAAGAGCAACAAAAATGGTCTAGAAAACATGACCTATGTGGGAAGACTGAAAAAATTGGGTTTCATTTCCAGATGGACTTTCTTCCATAGGAAACAATGAGTTTTGGCTACCATGCACAGACACAATGCAGAACAATCAATGTACCTCAAGTTATGGAGGCAGGTGTCTTGTAAGAGAAATGTGTTTTTTTCTACATTGATAGTAATTTCTCACTAAAATGTTTTGAGACAGTCCAAAAATAAGTCATGAGAAATCTAGAAAGAAACTTTCTATGGCAAAGTTTAAGATTTCTTAGGCTCTGTTGTCTTTGGAAAGAACTATCAGCATAACTTTTTCTATCTACGTCAGGATGATTAATTTCATTATTTCTATTATAGTAGACCCTAGAGGCCCAGATCAGGCCCTTTAGTGCTAAGTGCTATGTAAATATGTAAGAGAGTCATGGTCCCTACCACAAAGATGTTATAAAAGCTACAAAAATAGCTACAAAAGATAGCAATGATGTTAATTTCTGCCGTCTTACAATTATCCATTGACAATTATCTCAGTTGTTGTTAGCTAGAATGGGTTGAATAATAGGGAAAGTGTTTTGTGTTCAAATTCTCTTTGTGCTTGTACTGCCTTGTGATTTGCATTAGCTGAAATTAGTTGTGGAAACAATATATTTTAAGTGAATTATGGAAAATATTCGAAGACAGCAAATTTCAGACTAGAAATTCAAGGTCTTTCACTGTTTGGTTCTGAGAGTTACATTAATCCAGCCAAGGAAGAAAACCTAATAAGAGAACTGAACCTAAACCAATACCATGTGACCTCTGTGTCCACTCAGAGTGAAGAAACACCTTTCAAATTCTGAATATTGAATAACTGAACTGCTTGCTACCAATGTATGGGACAATAATTATTTAGTTTAGGGATTCTGAAAATAATTTTGAATAATGAACAAATCAATGAAAATGATATGTTCTTTGCAGTCAATTCATGGGTAGATTTTTCATTTACTGAATAGATGTTTTATTGTGAAATAATTATGTAGAGTAAAATCTACTCCTGTCCAAAGGGCAAGCATAGTATCTATGCACAAAAAAGACCTGATGCAAAGTCCTTTGAAATCAATGGGTGGGATCTTTCCATTGACTTGCAATGGTTTGGATTAAGACATAAGTCTCATTCAGACACTCAAAGTGGAGTTGAAATAGAAGTTAACTGATGCATAACCATTGTGCTGGCTCTATGTACTGAATTTCATTTGTAATCATCAGCACGATTAAACAATCTATTTGATTCTTTTTCATGCAAGCTCTGGTGTGCTACATTGTTTTCACTTTCTTGAACTGTCTGCGTTTTTTCATTGATGGAACTACTCAATGTCTTGATGTTTTCATAGATTATAAAAGAACCAGGAGGGAAAAACCTGAATCCAAACAATAACTAGGGATTAACAAAACTCAGCTTATCTTCAAAGACAGTACTCACGTACTCAGATGAGAAAATCCAAAGAGGAACAATTCCAGGAAGCCATATACCCCATTACACTCACTGTTCAAAAAATGTATTGGCATGAAATAAAAGACAAGGATAAAAAAATCTCATCTTCTACAGAATTATTGCTGTACAATATTGAAAGTCTTTAATAGGATTAAGACAGAGGTGTCATGAAAGTCATAATTTAAATGGTTTCTGAACATTTTCTTTTTGGCACAGCCCTGTAGAAATATGCTAAAGATCCTGTCTAATGTCATATCGGTCTTTAAATGTGCCGCACTGTAGCACTGATAGGTGATGCATACCTCACAGATTTCATCTGGATAAAATTAAGTTTGTGGTTTTATTTTATAAATAGCTTTGAGTTGGAAATTCTATGTATACTGGAATGGTGTGAAACCAAACATGATGTGCCTGGCAACAAATACACTTGAAGGAATTATAAAACGATTGTACATGGGTCCTGTCTGTTCATGAACAACTTTGTAAATGTCTTGAATTTGAGACTCATTAAACATTTATTGTTATTATTTAACAATTACAGTAGAGCTTACCAAACACAGGGCCCCACAGTTTGAGACACTGTACAAATGGTGAATATAGTCTCTGTCTGAAGAGTTTATAATCTGAATAGATGTGACAAAGCGTGGAGGGGAAACAGAAGCACTGAGAGAAGAAGTGACATGCCCAAGGTTATACAACAAACTAGTGACAAAGCTATGATCGGAAGTCAGGTCTCCTGATTCCCAGTTCAGTATCTATCCACTAGACAACACTGCTTCTAGGAGATACAAGTGGATTTGAGGTTTGCTGAGATGATTTCACACAGCTCCATTTCCCCCCCTTAAAAATAATGTTCAATTTCCATATTGTTAAATATTTAAATTCACATTATGTAAACTATTTAAGCATTCAGGGCATAACCCTGAAGACTTCCTATATTTTTTTTAAATAAATCTTGCCTGGATTTGGTTTTAAATTAATCCTGATAAACTAACTTCAGGTGTTCATTAGTTCTGCCTAGCACATACACAATTTTAAACCGCTAGATTAAATGCTTCAAATTGATATAAGCATAAAGCTCAGCAGTGGGGAATGCCCTGTGTAATTTACACATAGTGGTAAATGGCCTGATAAATGCCTGATTACAACTGAGCATAACTTCTGCAGTGCCTTACTCTCAATAAGAGTATATCTGCACTGCAATTAAACACCAGCAGCTGACCTGTGTCAAGAGGGAGGGTCCCAGCATCCAGGCTCTAGCCTGAGCCTGAACATCTACACGGCAATTTTACAACCCTGTAGCCTGAGCCCCTCAAGCCCAAGTCAATTCTCATGGGCCAGCCAAGGGTGCTTACGTGCACTGTAGACATACTTTGCATATTATTAAAGTATTCAAGGTTGCTATGAATAAGCAGCCAACATTTCAGGTGCTGTTCAGAAGCTTATACAAACTGAAAAACTGGTTGGAGATGTCACTGGATCAGCCTTTCTTGTGAAAAATTTGACTGGATGCTGGTGAGATCAGAACCCTTGTGTGGAAGCATTGCACTAGCTTTGGAATGGATTTAGGAATTGCCATACTGATGGTTTAATTTAGGCTCTTTCACCTATTCTAAGTGTTATCAGAAGCACTGACTAATTCTGCATCTTTCCACAACATCTGATTCTTATTGTTTGCCAACAAAACACAAAGCTTCATTGTTCGAAAAAAGGAAGGGATATAGGGTATGTGACAAGGTTGGGACTCACCACCACAGTGCCTCCTACTGGTCGTCTCGGGAATTAGCTCAGTCCAGTGGGGCGCCCTCTCCTAGTGGTGTCCCACTCATTGTCTTGGCCTTGGTTGACGTCTGAGCCCGCGTCGCTCTCCAGCTTGCAGCATCCTCTTCTGGACCACTGCCCTCCGGCAGTGCCCCTTTGTCCATTCACACCCCCTTCCGGGGAGGAAGGGGGTGATCAGCAGTCTTTCTATGCACCAGCCACCATGTCCAACCACAAAGTCTAATCCCTCCTGTCAGGGATCTGGCGTAGTCTGTGATGGCTGCTCCCCACAGCTGATGGCTAGGTGTACTGCAAGGGGACAAGCCTTGCTGTCCTACTTCTCTCCCCTTGTCTGTCCACTTCCCTGGGCCGCTTCCCCTATGGCCCCCTGCACCCGCTAGGCCCTTCCCTTCAGAGCCTGACAGGCTACGGGCAAGAGCTCCCTTCTGCTCCCTGAGCCTGGCCAGCACTGCTCTGTCCAAGGTGCTGGTCTCCCAGTTCTGGAGACTGACCTTCCCCTGTCAAAGGCCTGGGACAGATCACCTGCTTCCTTCCTGGGCAGCCTTTATATAGGACCAAGCTGAGCCCTGATTGGCTGTCTCCAATCTTGGCTCTGATTGACCCCCAGTAAGCCCTTTTCTTATTGGCTGCCAGTCTGAACAGGCCCACTGGCCTGCTGCAGCCCCCTCTAGCATGGGCATGGGGCAGACACCTAGCCACAGGATATTAAATGATCTTCACCCAAGACCTGGTCTAAATCTGGGTGTGACGTTGTGCAGTCTATATGGTTTTATAAAAATATAAGTGAATATAATGTAACTGTGATATGCTTCATGCAAAAGGTCTCTTGTAAGGTATCATTACAAAGCTCATAATCTACTGAGTGTGATCATCCTATTTGTAGAAATGTACCACTCTTGTATCTAAAACTAGAAATATAAAACATAACTCTGAGGGCCTATTGTAATTATGTCAAGTGTGGGCCATTAAGGATGGTTTGGAATCTTAATGACTCCCATTGTCTGCAGATGGCTGTATTTACCTGTGAGTCTTCCTGTATATGTGTGTGCTGGCAAGTGAGTAATGAAGTCTTGCAGTGACATGTGATCATGTCACCTGAACTTGAATCCATCTTTAACCTGGTGCTTTTCCAGTGATGGGGGGGTGGAAACCCAGAGGGACAAAGGGTTCCCGCCTTATGCAAAAGATATATAAAGGGGTGGAAGAGAACAAGGGAGAGATGAGCCATCATGAAGAATCCACTAGCTATCACCTGAGCTGCAACAAGAGCTGTACCAGGGGAAAGAATTGTGCCCAGGCCTGGATGGTGTCCAGTCTGAGAAAAAACTTACTGAAGCATCTCTGAGGGTGAGATTATCTGTATTCAGCTTGATTAGGCATAGATATGCGCATTTTATTTTATTTTGCTTGGTGACCTTACTTTGTTCTGTCTGTTACTACTTGGAACCACTTAAATCCTACTGTCTGTATTTAATAAAATCATTTTTTATTTAGTAATTTACTCAGAGTATGTATTAATACCTGGGGGAGCAAACAACTGTGCATATCTCTCTATCAGTGTTATAGAGGGCGAACAATTTATGAGTTTGCCCTGCATACAGGGCCGGCTCCAGGCACCAGGCACCCAAGCACATGCTTGGGGCAGCACCTGGTAAGGGGTGGCGGGGGGAGCGCGGCGCGGCGTGGCATTCCGCGAGGGGGGGGCGCTCCGGCGGCGTGGCGCTCGGCGGGGGGAGGGGGAGGGCTCCGGTGGCGCGAGGCTCGGCGCTCCAGGCGGGGGGTTCCGGCGGCGCTCGGCGGGGGAGGGCGGGCTCCGGTGGCGCGGCGCTGGGGGGGGCGGGGTTCCGGTGGCGCTCGGCGGGGGGGCGGGCTCCGGTGGCGCGGCGTTCGGCGGGGGGGCGATGCTGGGGGGTGGTGGTGCGGCACGGCGCTCAGCGGGAGGTTCGGGGGGCGGCGCTTTTTTTTGCTGCTTGGGGCAGCAAAAAAGTTAGAGCCGGCCCTGCCTGCATAAGCTTTATGCAGGGTAAAACGGATTTATCTGGGTTTAGACCCCATTGGGAGTTGGGCATCTGAGTGCTAAAGACAAGCACACTTCTGTGAGCTGTTTTCAGGTAAACTTGCAGCTTTGGGGCAAGTGATTCAGACCCTGGGTCTGTGTCTGGAGCCAGACGGGAGTGTCTGGCTCAGCAAGACAGGGTGCTGGAGTCCTGAGCTGGCAGGGAAAACAGGAGCAGAGGTAGTCTTCGCACATCGGGTGGCAGCTCCCAAGGGGATTTCTGTGATCCAACCCGTCACACTGGGTCTCCCCTAATGGTAGTGGAAGCACCAGAGATTACCATATATAGCAATAGAGCTAGATAGTGCGGCTTCTGTAGTTGGTGCTCCTACTATTTTTAGTATTAAGCTGCTACTTTAGTTGAATCTTATTGATTTTCAGCTGCACAGGAAACATTTATTTTAAGGTTTGATAAGTAGTTATTCTGAATCCTTCTCCCCCCTCCAGTGTCTTTATGAAAATTCTTTATATCATGTATGTTTTTTTTCCAGATGACAACTTCTCTCTCAAAAAGTGAAACAAAGAAGCAAAAGCCCTGAAAAGCCTGCTTTCACACTTTCAGTTCTCCACTCCAAATTTGTTTCTTTTCTCTCTTTCCTACACCCAGTCTATATCCTGTCCAATGCAACCTCCTCCTAAAAACATACATTATCTTTTCTGAAAACTGAGCAAAGAGGTAGGCTAATGAAAATGAGTTAGTGGCTATTTTTTGTCTTTCACTACCAAAATTTTATATTTTCCAAATTTTTCTTACACAACAGCTCCCATTTTACTATACTTTGTTTCTGGATGCCAAATACCTACTCCATTTTGCTACACAAGTTTGACTTATGTAAACTGTAAAGCAATTTTGGATGCTGGCAGACCGTCATGGGAACTTATTTATTATTTACTCAAAGGTCATGGGAACTTATTTATTAATTTATCTTTCTCTTTTTGCAAAGCTGACAAAAAGCCAATAGGACTTTACGTAAGTGCTGAACACTCACAGGTGCATTGACTTCAACAGTTTTGGGTGTTCAGGACCTCTAACGATCAGGCCCAAAATTCTTACACTCCTTATTCTCCAAATTTTACAATTCTACTTTTAAAGTGCTATTTTGGGGCTCAGCACAAAATGCCTTCTCCGTTATTATTTCCATCTGCTCCACTCAAAATCACTCTAAAATGTAATAAAATATGCACTTTAAACTACTCTTTTGGTGCTCAGTTCATGTGTCTCCCAGCATCCACCCCTTCATCTGTCATATGCTCCATCCATATGTACATAAGAAGAAAAAAATCACTTTCAGAACCAACTAAGAATCTAGTGATGTCACTCTAAGTACTACATTGTGTGCAATGTCTCCGCAAGTGCTGGCCCTCATTGCTGTCTGATATCTCCTGGCAGCTTTTTGGCACTATTTTAAGGCAGGTCACTCATCATTGTGAGCTTAATTGGTGAACAGTAGTAAAGTGCATAATTTTCAGCAGATTTTTTAGGCTGGCTTTTTATTGCAAGTCTAATGGGCAAACAGTTCACTGCATCTCTAGCTGCCGGCATATGGCATCCAGGAGGACAAGTCAGCCCGTCAGATTAACCATGTAATAGACCCAGAAGCGGATTTAAGGCTGTAAAACAAAATTGCTTATGGAGTCTGCCAAAATGCCAGATGCTACTGCTGGAAGAAATATTTTCCAGTGCTTAGCATCTGGCTTCCGAGACTGCCAGTGAAAGATGAAGAAAAGTGCTAACCCACTATCTACTATGCTGCTTTGGAAGCAATATTTTTTTAAATGAGAGAATTTTTTCAAAGGATTAAGAAAATATTGCTATGTATACATAAGAATCTCAAAATTATGTGAATTAAATCTAATGTTTAGGTTGACAGTAATCTAGCAAATCTGTAAATGAATGGGTGATGAGATAAGCCATTTGTTACACACAACATCATAGTAAAAAATATGAGTAGATTTTACACAGGAATTGCTATACCACAGCAAAACAGCTGTCTGCCCAGACAAGGACCTTGTCTCTGATAGTGACAAGAAACACATGCTTTTGAAGAAAATGTAATAATCTCTACTGTGGTTAATTGGGGGGGCATTTCTTCCAAATCCCCATCAATTAGTGGCTGGTGTTTGCCCTTAAGCGGGAAGGGTTAATATCCTGTATAGATGTTTGTCCTGTCTAATATAACTGAAGAAAAAGTTTGTCCTACCTTATGTAAATATGAATATCCTTACTATCCATTTAAATGTGTAATCTTCTTGGGAATCCCCCTAAGTTCTTGGCTTCACAGATATCTTGTGGCAATGATTCCATGGGCTTATTATACCAGGTTCAAAAGGCAAAAGATATTTGAGTTCTATTATATGATAAGATGGGCAGGCGTGCCCATATTTTGATTGTTGGCAAAATCTCAGTCCTTGTGTTTTGCCTTTCTTCTTATAAAAAAACAAAAGCATCCATAGGCTTGGATTTACAGGGCTAAATTCTGCCGTGAGATACATGCCCAGCTCCCTGAAATTGGATGGTGCCATGTTCACCCTTTCCCTACATGACAGGGAACTTGAGGAGGAATTGTGCCTTCTTAGCCACAATCTGGTCCCATGGATCTCCACGGGGCATATTCAGAGCAATGCCAAAAAAGCACATTCTAGTCCTAATGATAGCTCCATCCTGAGGACTTTTATCTAGAAGAAGGGTATTAATAGTAGCACTATCATGCTAGTCATCTGGCTAAGGTTTAGAACAATGTAAATGAGAATATGAGCTAGATTTGCATTACATTTGCTATACTTAAAACAAACATCTAAAATGAATAAAATGCAAGATAAATGATGACAAAGGACAGATATCACAGGGTTTAACACAGAAATGTGGTCCTTAAGATTGGTAGATCTACAGGACTCTGGAAAGTGTCAATATTAACCTTTGATTGCATTAGTAATGTTGCTATAATAGAGTTTAATAACAACATACCAAAGAAAGAAAGTTGTTATTTGTAATGCAAAACCGGAATAAAGTCATTGATTTACATTCTCACTTACACCAGTTTGAATCCAGAATATCTTTGTTGACTTCAGTTGAATGGAGAGCAGAATCTAGCCCATTTATTAGCATTCTATTACATCTTCAAAGATATTCTTCTAGAAGAGATGCCATGATTGATTGCAAGGAAACAAACCAATATCCTTATGCATCAAATTTCTGATACATTACGGTAGCATTGTAAGGTGTTATGGCAGATGTCATCCAACTGCTCTGCCGCTGCATGATCAATGTTATCATTTTTGATTGATGTCGTTGGCATGCTGTGGCATTGCCCATTTAAAGTGAAAAACTTGGACATGAGGAGAAAATGAATATAAAATTACGACATGAAAAAATGACTATGGGCAGGTATTGCAATTACTCCAGTGAATGTTAGACTAACTGTAGTTAGATTGTCCTTATGTGAAGAGAGTATGACTGCAGCAGGTCTAGGAACTAGAGATGTACAGAAAAGTTGGGCTACATATGATTTTAGGTTATTTCTATAAAAAGGCAGCTCGTTCCCCTTCCTTTGTAAATTAAGCTTACTTATTTTCACAGTAAAGAAAAGGCAGTTGTCCCGAAAGCTTCCCTTTTGTGGTCTATATAAAATCAATTGTGATATCAGTCCAGTCCTAATGGACTGTTGCCCACATCAAATAAATTATTACCGCAGTTCACACTCTTGTGAGCAATGTTCATAGAGAAACCAAGGACTGAATCAGCAGAGTATTGAATTAATTTCTCACACCTAGAAGTGGTCTTCCCAGATCAGAATGAAAGCACATTGACAGAACAGTAGGGGACAGCATAAGTTGCCAATGTCCAAGATATATCTTTTCTGTCAGGAGAAGACTTTGGTCTCCTGGGCTCGTTGTCTAGCATCTTCTGTGGTCAGTTAAATGTATTAATGTTTTAAATCACCAAATTTCTTTTTGTTGGCATACTTTTATACATCATTATTTAGAGCTGGAAGTAGATGAAAGACATTGAATGGCACAAAGTATATTCCAACATGTTTGTGGACTGAATCTTGCCTAAATCATTAGAATCAGTGTGATATACCATTGGCGAGACAAAAAAAAAATTGAATGGGGGTGCCTGGAGAAAAGCTGATTAGGAAAAATGCTACAAGCAAAGCACCGTAAGGCAAAGAAAAACATATCCGCAGCTGGACTGTTCATTTTCTTTCTTGTTTTTGGCCTCAGAAGGAAAATATAAATTATATTACAAACACATTTATTTCAGTGGTGCTATTTTTTGAGTCAGAATTATGAAGTGGCGTGGAATGCTGTGAGTGTGAATTCCCTGCAACAACAGAAACATGGAAGAGAAAGACAGAGATATAACAAAGTGAATGGAGATGGAGTGACAAACGGTCTGTACTCTTTCAGCTGGTATCATCAAAGCCATGCCAAATATTTCCTTCAATTAAACACTTCCTAAGCCAGAGGAAAACAGCAGGGAGATGCTTCTGCTGTCAGGCAGAAACAGTGTCTGATCTAAAGTCTTGGTAACCAGTGGAAAGACCCTCATTGGTTTTAACGGGCTTTGGAATTAGGCCCTAGATACAGGTGAAGCAGTATTAGGGATCAGAGCAACAATGGCAGCAAGTGCAGTGATGTTGGCATTATACGTACTATCTCCCTCTTTGACAGACTAGAGTCAACAGGCACAGAAGCTAATTCTTCTGCCTGTTCTGTGAATAGAAAGATTCTTCTCTCACCCTATCAGAATTAGCTGTGATGTGCTGTCTCTTTCTCCTATTAGTTTGGAGAGAATGAAACTGTATTGCAAGAACACCACAAATTTCCCAATGAAGTCAACAGTATTGATAGCTCCTGTTTACGTGTGGAGGGGGGAGGTAAAGAGGGGGGGAGGTATATCAGTGAGCAGCTTCAGTGATTTTGACTCATCCTTCTCACTGAGCTGCTGATTGCTAAGACAAGTGAAGGTGTTGGTGTCATACATACAAACAGGATAAACCTAATTTTTGAAAGCCAAGACTCAGGGACAAAACTGAACAGAGGCAAAGCTCTTTCTGCTACAGAAGAGGAATTTAATAAGAAACAAAGGGAAGTTTTGAATAATCATTATTTTTAGTTAGTGAATGTTGTGCTTATGAAAGGTGCCATATTGACAACACTGCAAAGTGAAGTCCATCCATAAAATTGGGCAGCAACAGTACCTCAAAACAGGCCTAAAATGAATGTGCTTCAGTTCTATGCTCATCCAAATATTGGCCATTTTACTGAGTTGATCAAAACGGTACCAGAATTAGTGCCAACATTGTGATCATGATGGTTTTCTGCTATGTGGTCATCTCTTAACCAGGAGCTGGATTTTGTCCACTATCTCATTGTATGCTGCTTTGGTGAAGTACAGAGAAACTTAAATGACAGTGAGTTTGCAATGATTTGATAATACTGGACACGTCCCAAGTGATTTTTGTTAGTTGCAGACAGCTTAACTAGTGCATGGATTTAGTCATTCTTCCCCACCTTTAAAGATTTCCTGGGATCACTCACTGTCAGAACAAAACAAAAAAATAACACACTCTCATATACAAACAATTTGACAACCATACTCTTATTGCTTTGGGTTTATCACTGAGGAATCCTATTTTGAGTGTATTTAACATACCATACAGAAGTTTTTTTTCTAAATAAAGGCCCTTTGGGTGCAAACTATAGACAGCTTTAATCCAGATAACATTCTAATACCTCAGCTGCCCATCCTAGAAACTATCCAGGAAGTGTTCTGCTGCTACTAGTTACAGTGTATTTTGCCGAAGATAAGGTCTGAATAAATAACATGCCCAATGCTTCTAATTCCTTAAAATCAACATAAAAACCTTGCAAGCTATTTCATGCCAGCTTTGACAGGTGGTGATAATGTTTTAGGCACAGGATATATTGTAGTGATAGTAGTGAGTGGTGACAGATTAAGGTGTGCTAGGTAAGGGGGCTGAATAAGCTGGGTAAGTTAAGTTGAAATGTTTCATAACATACCAGTTTGTCAAACTGACTTTGTAACTTTATCTTAAAGTACTTTTCAATTCTTAAAAGTTTTAGGGATGATAAATGAATAAAATGTAATGGAGAAAATGACTTGTAAATGTTGAGGGTCACAGGGATTTGAAGGAATCAGAAAACTGCTTTAGAAAATGAAGATTTTTTGATCCATGACCTTACTAGCTCTGTCGAAATCTTTTTTACTCAATTACTTTATAATTTCCACTAATTACAGGTTCCCTCTCAAACTACACTATGAACCTTAGACTGTCAACATGTAGATCAAAAGTCCTGTATGTACTTTGTTCTGTTTAGAACCAATACAAAAACAAGACTTTTCCCCCCTCCCACTGGTATGGTAAACTATGTCTGATTGTGTATCAAATTAGAATAAAGACATCTTCTTCTTAAGTAGGATGTGTTAATGCAAATAGGAAAAAGTAGCACATGCATAACTTAGCCTTTCTCCAACAAAAAGAATAATGATTAAGTATCAATATTCATGAGAAAAAAAAATCTCAGTAAAAATGACGCACTTCCAAATATTTCCAGTGCTGAGGACTAAGTGGCTTTTTTAACTGTCTCCTTTATATGTGTGTTTCATTGGTTAGTCCCTTTTCAGATCTTTGGCGCAACAGAAGAGCACAGCTGTCACAACCAACTGCACTACAAGGTGCAATGAATGCAGGGAATATCCAAAATCCAATAATTGGTTTCTGCGCGGGAGCTGGCCAAGTGTGTATTTGAATAAACTCCGAATCAATAACATGCCCAGTGCTTCTAATTCCTTAAAATCAGCACAAAAGCTTTGCAAGCTATTTCATGCCCGCTTTGACAGGTGTTGATAATGTTTTAGAAGGCACAGGATATATTGTAGTCATACTGTGTCCTGCAAGGGATCCAGACTCCGCACATCACCCCTGAAGAATACAAAAGGAGAGGAGTTATAGCTCTGTGGCATCATCCCCTTTTCTTCTGATTCCATGGAAGATTCCTCCATGGATCATCCATGTAGATTGAACCCCACATGTTTGGAGGGTGTGAACCATAGCTTGTGGGGGCTATACACAATGGCATTGTTCTCCACCAGCCTTTAGTCAAATGCATTCAGCCCCCCTCCACCCCCCCCCCCCCCGCTTATTAAGAGATTTTTTTCTGGCCAAAATTTTTCATGTTGCCAACTATGCCCCATGATGAGGGAGGAAGAGCAAAAGGAAACTGCCAAGGGAATGAACTAGGGAGAGAAAAGAAACAAGAGACAATGGATGAAAGACCGATAAAAAACTTTCTGAAATAGGCTGAAAACAAGGGGGCTTCACAGAGAAGGAGAGAAAAAGGATAAAACATTGAGAAAGGCAATAGGAAGAACAATAGAAATCAAAAATAGGGAAAAAAAACCCTTCAAACAATACAGAAAAGGAACAAGAGATTAGAGGCAAAAAGGAGAGTGGGAAAGAGGATAGATAAAAAATAAACAGGTTAGTTGCAACAACAAAGATAGTAAGATAGGGGACCCATGTACAGATATATCACAAATGGGAGAAGAGGGAGATCTAGCAAAAAATAAAAACAAATAAAATAAAATTTGGGAACCACAGCCTTAACTTTTGAAAATGATTTATTAAATGGCAATGTCTTTACAATACATGCAAATAAAAATTTCCACTCATCATCCCTCTGAGTTCAGCACAGTGAAGCAACACTTAGTAGAGTTGAAATTTCACATAATTTTTATTAGAGATGAACAATGATTCCTTTGTTATCCCAAACTCTGGGATAGCTCCTGTGGTGGAAGCATATGTCTAGGTTTAATTCTGCTATTTTGAAATTGTGTCCCCTAATATTTCCTAATGAAGAACTGCTTTCACTAACTACTGCATGCTTTTTTGTCTGGGTTTCTAAATAAAAAAAATATTTTAAAGTGAATCAGTACTAATGAAAAGTTTGGCACTGACAACACTGGAGACTAAAGCCCTATTTATCCACAGAAAAAGCACAACACAGATAGGGGAACCATAAGCTTACCCACATTACCTGTAGTAGTGTGCTAATAGCCTGTTTTTTGGGAAAAAAATTGAGGCTCCTCTGATCTCACATTGATGATAACCTCTGTAATACTATCAGCAGAGTTACTGATGTAACTGAGAACAGAATTATAGCCTATGTCTAGAACTGAGAGGGCAGTTCATTCTCCATGTGCTTTTTGTAGAGATGGTCAATAAGGTACCAATTAATATTAACTATGAGAATTATTTTTGTGATCTATTAGTTTTGAGGTTTTTATATTGGTGCCCATCACCACAATATCTAAGCATCTGGAGATACATTGTAACTAAGAGCACCAGCCCATTTAACTATACATTGCCAAACAATCATCAGAAGATCATGGTCCTAGTTCTCCACTCACTTACACTAGTATAATCAGGAGTAGTTGTTGACATTGATGGAAACTTTTGATATTTACATCAGTATAAATCTGATGGAAAAGTAGAATTAAGCCCCAAGATCTTCAGGCAATCTGACAGTTACACCACTCATTGAAATATGGTCACATTTAAGATTTTACTGTTCTAGATTTTCATGTGACAGAATACAATAGAATAGAGATTGTTCATATAATAATAATAATAAAAAGTGATACAGAATATATTGATCAAATAAACTGTATTTCTGAACTCTATATATTTTATCCTTCTAACAATAAGGCATATGATATGAGAGGAGAGAAGGTGAATCATAAACATATACATATATATTTATGTATTTGTTTCCTGATCATCTATAGACCCTACAGATTTAGGAAAAAAATCTTATATAATGCCTAATATGTTGTTCTATTTTGTTTTGTAAATAAACAGCTAGAAGCCTGTCCTGGATTGGATAACCAGAGTAGGATAACAAGATGGACAAAAAATGTACAGAAACTCATATATAGGCATAGGTTTTTTGGGTTGTGTTATTTTCAGAAGTAGACTATTTACTGCAATAAAATTTTGGATGGAAGCTTTCAAAATAAGCAGAATGGATATTTGGAATGGACAGAACAGCAAAGCCTCCGAAGGAAAACAGTAAACACTGCGGTCTACTGACTAGCTGAATTATACTGGAGCAGTTTACTGAGACATGTCAAAGACTCATATAGCCATGGAATTTCATTTTCATGTGTATGTTCAGAGGAGAGATGGTCTAGAATCAAAATACTCTACATGCTGCCCTCTTGTAGCCATGTGCTGAATCAGAATTCTTGCAGAGAGTGTATACAAAACTGACAGCATCCTATATATACTACTTCTGATAGACTATGCTTCTGGGGATGGTTTTACAGATCTAGACAATTAATTATATGTGATTCTGCAGTGCCAGGGTGCTATTCTGCTCCAGCTGAAGTTAATGGCAAACTTCCCAGTTGAATTCAGTGGTGCAAGATGATTTACTCTACTCCCCATCGTTTGCCTTTCTCCCCCCCATTTTAATCAAAGTGCTATTGTCTTAAATGGTACCTCTCAGAGTTACTTATAGTTTGTAACACCTAAAATTGCTTTAGGTAGCAAACTATTTGCCATTAAGTGTGAGTGTCCCTCATAATATATCACAAATTATTTTGGGGCTTTGCAAAGTTCCCTGAAGTAGTTTGAGCTCGAGAACCATTTTTACCCTGTATTTTAAATCAATTTTCAGACAGTTCTCTCCTAGAAAACATATTTGAAAAGTAGGCATTTAACTTCAGCTGGATGTCACCTGAAAATCAAAATGTTTGAGTCCAAAAAACAAGTCTTTTGCCAACCAAAAGCACACAAAATATTTTGGTAGTATAGCTAGAAATGTCCTACTCAGTTGGAATAGCAGGACATTTCAGGTTCAGAACAATACAGCCAACTTCATCTATTCTCTTCTCATGTACAGTGCTGTATTAAACCTTCTGCTACAGACTGCACAACTCCATGTCAGCAGACAAAGAAAAACAGTATGAAAAAGTCAGCATTTAGAATCCCTGTGGTCATTATAATCAAACCAGAAGGGGGATTTGTAAAGAATTATACATAAAAGCTACTTTGCTTCTATGTTTGCAAAATAAGCTGCTACTCACTGACACTTGTCAGGGCTCAGCTCCTATTCATAGAAGTCAAGGAGACACTGCACTTCTCAAAACTCTGCCCCCTGACAAGCCTCCCTGTTTCCTCAACACAGTGAGATAACCTTTGCTCATTGTATGGCTGAACCACCTCCCTGGACCTGGTTTCTAACGGCTACAGACCTGGAAAAAAAAATTCATTCTACAGCAAAATCTGAATTGGCATGAAAAGTCAAAATCTTGGAATGTTTTTGTATAGCAAAATATTCTGAAATATTTTGTTTTGACTTTATCAAAATGTATTGTTTCAATAATCTTGAAACTCTTGGGCTGAGATGGACAGACAGAAAAGGTTAAGGGTCTTTTTTAAAAAAGATATGAGAGACTAATGTAATAGTAATAGACCTCCATAGGAAATTTCTCAAAATACTTGGTAATACATCCTGTTCATCTTATGTAAAAAATTGGCCATACATTTTCAGGTATACATACACAGAGAGAGAGAGAGAGAGAGAGAGAGAGAGAGATACATATACCGATTTCTGTATCTATCTATAAAATAAGCTGAGACAGTAGGATCAAGAGTATTTCTTAACTACCCTTTCAAATGTGGAGTATACACCTATTTTTTATCTAGAGTTCCCAGTCAATATCAGAATTCAGTAGGAAGTTAAAAACATATGTTTGCCTTCAAATTTTTGTGAATAATTGTTTTCTAAATGTTGTTTATTGTAACATCACTCTGAACTTCCTGAAGGGGGACATTCTAAAAGATCAAGTTGTTACTCTTGTGGCAAAAGGACTTTTAGATGACAGGTTTTATTATTACTGTTGTTATTATATTATAGCACATGCACACACATTGTTTCTCAATGAAATTTTTATGTGGACTGAACTATTAGCCTGTTTGTTAGGGGTGTCTGAGTGGCAGATAGACTGATAGCTAGACTGGAAAAATCATGATTATTTGTCAGGGCGAACAGGTTAGACTGGACTGGAACAGATATTGTGTTCTGTCAAGTCAATAATCTCTGAACTCAGAAAAATTTAAAACCTAGTTCATAATGACTCATTTGGAGCTGTTATAGGCTATGGGGTCAAAATCCTACCTATAAGAAAAAACTATTTATGGTATGGCATGATAGCTGATTACAAGAGCTCCTCTGAATTCTGCTCCAGAAGAACAATTTTCCAGTTTCCTTGAGAGATCCATGGCTATAGTCCATTATTTTATCTTGACCACAATTGAACAAAAGTATAAATCTCTATAAGCAATCATACTGCCTCTGTCCCATATATATTGCACTAATTCAGGTGGGTTGTTTTTCAAGTACTCTTTGAAAAGTGGTTGCACTTCCTAATAATTCATAAAAGTACAGTCTGATTGACCCTTGAAATCCAGCTCTAAAAAGTAAGGTTATTGCACATCTCAGGGTGTACATGCTTTAAAACATAGCTTTCATTAATTTCACTAATCTAGCAATTAAAATATTAACAGAAACATTTAAAATGTGATATTGTTGGATTTTCTGGGTAGATTGTAGCTAGAATAAACTGGGATAACTTGTACAAATGCTGAGCAGAGATTTGGATAAATCTAGGCAGCATGGCAAGGTGGCCTTAGAAATACCTGTTGTGTACTCTTATTGGTGCATAATGAGTGCCCTGTTTAATTCTAGAATTAGCTATGTCAGTGGTGAGTAAGTAATCATATGCGGTCTATACTGTGCTGTGAAATAGAAGGTGCCAGTGTTACACTTACTGGGTATGAAAAGTAAAATTGTATTTTTTCAATTAGTTTGTGATTCTCCCATTTCACATGGTTAGAACAAGCAACGTTTTGGTTGTGTCCACAGAGCAAACTTTTCCACAACAAGACTGTGTGTCATAAATGTTTGTGTCCACAACTACCAAGCCTAATTATGTTCATGACAGTGAATTCTGGGAAAATCTGGGCACTTATCCTGTTATGATTCATAGGGGATAAAGTGCCCAGAGGACTCGCAAACAGAGTAGCATCAGCAGCCCATGGGCAATCTGGATGTCCTGCCACACAGAGAGCTGTGAAGAAGGTTAAACAGGCACAGTTAGAGAGTCCTGTCTAGACAGAAAAAAAAAATTTAAAAAGTGCAGGTTAAATAGGAGTGGGTAGGCTAGGGGCAATAATAGGGGCTGGGGGGAGGGGAGGGGAATGTATATCCTAGCACCTGGCAGAGATTACAGGAAAAAGATAATGAAACCTCATGTTAACTTTCCCATGTAGCATCCTCCATAATAGTTATCTCCACTGAAGCCACACTACCAGGGTGATAGGGGACCCAAATAATAATAATTTCTGGAGCTCTTAGAGATCCATTGAGTTTGTGTGTGGTTCCCATGGTCTGTTCTTGGGGATGTGGTGGTGGTCTGAACCCTTGTACCCTGATGATAGGGGAGAAACTCTGCAAGGAGCACCTCCTAGATATGTCCTCCTTCTAAGATCCATCTCATGGGTTTACCGGAGATGGGGCCATGCAGCCTATTACCACAAACTGGATATAAACAGTGAAACATTGTTAATAATAGACCATACTTCTTATTAGAACTGATTAGAAATTTTCTGATGAAGTATTTTTCTATCATAAAATGCCAACTTGTCAAAAGTGAAATGTTTCATGGAAACATCTCAGCTGTGACTAAATTTCATTACAAAAGAAAAAGTGAAAAATTGATTTGGATAAGATTGAAACATTCTATTTTGACCTTTTTGGAAGGAGACATTTTGATTTTCCATTTCAAAATAACTTTTTCTTTCAATTTTTTAAAATGTATAATATAAAATGTAAAAAGTCAAAATTGGAATAAAACATTTGATTTTATCTCAATGGAACATTCTGATCAACACACAATATATTTGTTTTTTAAAATTGTGTTCAGTAGGAAATCAAAAAAAACCAAAACGTCTGTTTGAAAGGGATTTTTCTTTTTTTGAAAGCGTAGATTTTCCCACAAAATGAAAAATCCAGGTGCTTGCTGCCAAGAATGCATTCCTTGCTATATGGTAGGAACCATTTCCCCTCTTCCTCTCTTCTCAGTTCTGTTCTACTACCCACCCAATTCTGAGTTTCAGTACAGTTATGGTGATTTGTCAGGGCAAATAGTTTAAACTGGAACAGATTAGACTGGACTGGAACTTCATCTCAGTCCCTGGAAAAAATCATGTAGCAGGTCCTCAAGGAATCAATTCTGAAGCATTTCAAGGAGAGGTAAGTGATCAGGAACAGTCAGCATGGATTCACCAAGGGCAAGTCATGCCTGACTAACCTAATTGTTTTCTATGATGAGATAACTGGCTCTGTGGATGAGGGAAAAGCAGTGGACATGTTATTCCTTGACTTTAGCAAAGCTTTTGATACAGTCTCCCATAGTATTCTTGCCAGCAAGTTAAAGAAGTATGGGCTGGATGAATGGACTATAAAGTGGATAGAAAGCTGGCTAGATCGTTGGGCTGAATGAGTAGAGATCAATAGCTCCATGTCTAGTTGGCAGCTGGTATCAAGCAGAGTGCCCCAAGGGTCAGTCCTGGGGCTGGTTTTGTTCATTAATGATCTGGAGGATGGTGTGGACTGCACCCTCAGCAAGTTTGCAGATGACACTAAACTGGGAGGAGTGGTAGATACGCTGGAGGGTAGGGATAGGATACAGAGGGACCTAGACAAATTAAAGAAGTGGGCCAAAAGAAATCTGATGAGGTTTAACAAGGACAAGTGCAGAGTCCTGCACTTAGGATGGAAAAATCCCATTCACTGCTACAGACTAGGGACCAAATGGCTAGGCAGCAGTTCTGGATCTAGCAGAAAAAGACCTAGTGGTTACAGTGGACAAGAAGCTGGATATGAGTCAACAGTGTGCCCTTGTTGCCAAGAAGGCTAATGGCATTTGCAGCTGTATAAGTAGGGGCATTGCCAGCAGATCAAGGGACGTGATCATTCCCCTCTATTCGACATTGGTGAGGCCTCATCTGGAGTACTGTCCAGTTTTGGGCCCCAAACTACAAGAAGGATGTGGAAAAATTGGAAAGAGTCCAGCAGAGGGCAACAAAAATTATTAGGGGGCTGGAGCACATGACTTATGAGAAGAGGCTGAGGGAACTGGGATTGTTTAGTCTGCAGAAGAGAAGAATGAGGGGGGATTTGATAGCTGCTTTCAACTACCTGAAAGGGGGTTCCAAAGAGGATGGATCTAGACTGTTCTCAGTGGTGGCAGATGACAGAACAAGGAGTAATGGTCTCAAGTTGCAGTGGGGGAGGTTTAGGTTGGATATTAGGAAACACTTTTTCACTAGGAGGGTGGTGAAGCACTGGAATGGGTTACCTAGGGAGGTGGTGGAATCTCCTTCCTTAGAGGTTTTTAAGGTCAGGCTTGACAAAGCCCTGGCTGGGATGATTTAGTTGGGGATTGGTCCTGCTTTGAGCAGGGGGTTGGACTAGATGACCTCCTGAGGTCCCTTCCAACCCTGATATTCAATGATTCCCGAAGTGTCACTGATAGAATTCTGTGTAGAAAGCTTATGAGAAAGCAAAAGAAGCTTTCTCTGTTGCCATACTTCCCCCTATTCACAAATTGATGGGGGTAGAGAGCTCCTTGTTCTCTAGAGCTTCAGACCACAGGGTTTACATAACTATAAGGGATATGTGTTTACTTTTAAGCTCAAAGTCATTAGTATCTAATAAATTAAAAACGGATTGATGCTCCCACTAAGTCATTGGGAATGGTCTGAAACCCTACTTAGCTCCCTTCTTTTGTTTAAAAATTTTAATGAAAGGCTTGAAATACAGAAAATTTTAATACAATCATAAAAGTTTGCTGTGGAAAGGACCTATCACGTAACTTAAATTATCCCCTGACCAATGCAAGATTCTTTCCCACTATATATTTTCTAATGTTATCTTCAATGTGGTTTTAAAGATCTCAAATAAATTTTAAAATGTATAACACACAGGTGAAGATGGCCCTCAATCACAGTGAGATGGGGTTTTATTAATCTCTGGGATCATTCCAAGTGATGGAGAAAGTTCCTCATGAGCTAATGGTGGCTCATGAGATCTGCCCGACAAGCTTATTTACTCATTAAGATCTCATAGTCACACAACAACCATAAATAGTTATCTGGCTGCTTGATTGCAATCACATCTACATACCAAACTGGCTGCCTCATGGCTACATCTACAAGTACCTGTAATGTAATCTGTTCCATTTTTAATAAACCAAATACTTTCCTAGGAAGTCTGAATTATTTAAAGAGGTTTCCTTTCACCTGTTTATTCACCTTGTAATTGTTTGCACAGAGAGGCATATTAGTAATAAATAATTACAAAAACCAGATAGAATTACAAAGTTAATAGAAGGGAACATAACTAAAGCAATATATGTAGATTAGAGGAAGGCATTTGATACCATGTCTCACTAAACCTTACTAGAAAATCTTATTTAAGCCATTTGGATAGGATCACAGCCATGCTGAAGAATTGTAAACAAAGAGCATAATGAATGGCAATATCTCAAGTTGAGGGGAAGTTTCTAGTGTGGGGATGCAGGGATCCATATTAAGTCCAGTCTTCTTTAACATCTTGATTTTAATGGTCTGAAAGAATGAGTAAACAGCATCTGAATGAAATTCACCAATGATATTAGATTGGGAGGAATTACTAATATCCAGTGGAAACAGAGGGATACAGAATGATTAGAAAAATTCACAGAAAATATCAAAAGGACATTCAGTTTGGACAAATGCTCAACAACACATTTGCGGGAAAATAATCCAAAGTGAAAGTATTCAGAGAAGGGGAAAATCTGGAAAATAATAATTCTGAAAGAGGCCTAGGAATCATGGTGGGAAATAAAATTAGACATGAGTCTACAAAAGCATATGACAGAAGAAAAAGATTATTGCATTTTTAGGCTGTTTATGCAAAAACAACACATCACTGAGTGGAAAGATAACAGTTCCTTTTCCATGGTCCTGATGTAATGTCCACTGAAGTTCATGGAAACCATTCTGCTGCTTTCAATGAGCATTGGATCAATCTCTAAATGACTTCTGTGTGATACATAATGGAGCCCTTTGAATTGTGGCTTATGTGGGACTTAATTATAGCCCATGAGGGGAGAAGAAAATAGAACCCCTGGAAAATTTACTTCATTTCTGCCCACTCCATTACCTTAGGAAACTGGAAGTAAACATAAAAAAAAGGAGAAAAATACCAGAAATATATTTTTCCTGTACAACTTTTCTAATTCTGTCCTTATCTCTCTGTCCAGATAGCTAAAAAGCTTGTCCAATCCTTACCATCTCCTGGCTTGATTACTGCAACTACCTGCTTTTTGACATTTCCAACATACACATCATCCCTTCTGTGCCATAAAAAAGAAGAAGCTTCTTCTTTGCCAATTATTCTGATCTTGTCACTCTCCCATGTTAAATCCCTCTACCTTTCACCACATCAAGTTCAGTTTTCTCACCCTTAGCTCCAGTTCCCTTCACAAATTTGCCTACTCCCTACTTATATGCTCTTGTCTCTTTGTGTAATGGCCCATCCACTCCCAGTCTTTATTCAAGCCTAATTTAATGGTGTTCAATTTGCAAATTAATTCCAATTCAGCGGTCTCTCATTGGAGTCTGTTTTTGAAGTTTTTTTTGTTGTAATATTGTGACTTTTAGGTCAGTAATCGAGTGTGGCCAGGGAGATTTGGCAGAGAGGCATTGCTGGCACATGATAGCATATATCACATTGGTAGATGTGCAGGTGAACTAGCTTCTGATAGTGTGGCTGATGTGATTAGGTCCTATGATGGTATCCCATGAATAGATATGTGGACAGAGTTGGCAACGGGCTTTGTTGCAAGGATAGGTTCCTCGGTTAGTGTTTTTGTTGTGTGGTGTGTGGTTGCTGGTGAGTATTTGCTTCAGGTTTGAGGGCTGTCTGTAAGCAAGGACTGGCTTGTCTCCCAAGATCTGTGAGAGTGATGGATTGTCCTTCAGGATAGGTTGTAGATCCTTGATGATGCACTGGAGAGGTTTTAGTTGGGGGCTGAAAGTGATGGCCATGTACATTGGCCAGACCGGACAGTCTCTACATGAAAGAATAAATGGACACAAATCAGACGTCAAGAATTATAACATACAAAAACCAGTTGGAGAACACTTCAATCTCCCTGGCCACTCGATTACAGACCTAAAAGTTGCAATATTACAACAAAAAAACCTTCAAAAACAGACTCCAACAAGAGACTGCTGAATTGGAATTAATTTGCAAATTGGACACTATTAAATTAGGCTTGAATAGAGACTGGGAGTGGATGGGCCATTACACAAAGTAAAACTATTTCCCCATGCTTATTCCCCCCCCCCACACACACACACACAGTTCCTCACATCTCCTTGTCAATTGCTGGAAATGGGCCATTTTCATTACCACTACAAACAGTTCTTTTTCTCTCCTGCTGATAAAAGCTCACCTTAACTGATCACTCTCCTTATAGTGTATATGGTAACACCTATTGTTTCATGTTCTGTGTGTGTGTATATATATTTCTTCCTACTGTATTTTCCACTACATGCATTCGATGAAGTGGGCTGTAGCCCATGAAAGCTTATGCTCAAATAAATTTGTTAGTCTCTAAGGTGCCACAAGTACTCCTGTTCTTTTTCCATCTCTGTCTTCTATGAATTTATGAGGTCTGAGCCTGAAGAAACTGGGAAAAGAAAATAAACTTGCTTTAGTATCAAGCAGTTCATATTGTGGAAAAAGCTAATTGTGGTGTCACTTTGGTGATTTTATAGTTCATTGCGCTGCATGAAAACTGCAAATTTATATTGGTTAAGAAACTAAGTAGCTCAACAGTAACCAGTCCCCTTCCTTCCAAATTGGACTCACTTGGGATTAAGGGAGTCATTTTATGTTTGGAAAAGTCATAGAGAATTTCTTTTTTTCCTAATCATCACTTCCATAGTAAAGAATCTGGAATGAAAGTAGGTGTTAATTTTTTCAGTGACGTGTGAAGAAGTAGAGGAAACAGGGACAAATGTGTGCAGACATTTTAAAGAAATCACTCTTTTGATTATAACCACATTAAAATCTTAGGAACATGCTACGCAAGTGTGGCAAGTGTGTGCTAGTTGTATTTTTGGAATTAAAGGCACTATACAAAAGTAAACTATAGTATCATTTTGCTGGCCAGCCTACAGTTTGTGGCTTTTCCCTAAGGGAGGTACTTGCTTTCCTCCAGATTTCAATAAAGACCAGAATAAGAGACCTCAGTCCGAAGAAGTATACAAAGTGAATAAATGAATGGAGTGAGAAGTTGAAAATAGCACTGGCATTTCCTGTCTTTAAGAAGGAGAATTCTATTCATGATTTCTTGTCAGGACAAAAGCAGTTTGGCGTTGATGAGATTTATTTACATAAACTAGTCTTTGCAAAGGATTCCTCTAATCAGAATAATTAAAAAGCGATGTTTTAAGCATCCATAATATGCCAGAGTAATCATCCATTCTCTGTTTGCTGCATTTAATATTTCCTCCCAGAAAATATTGAAAAAGCACACAGAAGAAACTTATCCAAACCCGCAGTCACAACTGCAAATGAAAGTATGTTAAAGTGTCACCCGCTGCATCATATTTTATTGCTCGGCATGTTAAGTTGTAAAATTCTAAGGTGCTACTGAAATAATTCAATCAAATAAAGTGAAAGTAATATTGATGAAAACCCCTTTCATTTTTATTGACTCATAAACATTACAGTGTAAATGTGTAACTGCTTCTCAAAAAACTATGGAGACATTGCTGCCATAATTCTAAATATCAAAAAGGGAAATATGAATCATACATTAGCAGATGAGCCTAAAGTTGATTGACCATATTTTGGGGATGTAAAAGCAGGTTCCATTAATATTCTCCATAACCTCCTTTTATCATTTTCTTCCCTCCAGGACTCCTTTACTGAATTTAAAAACAAATGTGTACACTGTGCCTCCTCTGGATCCTTCTCCTTTCTATATATATACACAAGGTTGTTTTTTTTTTATAAAAGAAATAAATATAAGCCCCATTGTTGAAACGGATCTTTAATGGCCCATGGCTGGGTGGATGTTACCGGTACCAGTGAGAATTCAGAAACCAATATGCTTAATGAACAATAGAATCGCACAAACAATTAAGGTTACACAGTACACCTCTATTCCTATAAGCCTCAGTTCCTCAAGCATAAACCCTCAGTTCCTATGTTGGCCTTACACAGTATCCTGATTGGCAAACAAACCAGATGTATCTACCAGTTCTAGATGAAGACTTCTTTTCTTTTCTTCTTTTCCCCTATCAGGTACTTGGTCTGTCAAAAGTCCCTCGAAGCAGCACCTAGGTGACCCTGAGTCCTTCTGGTTCCAGAATCCCACAAAGGTCCCATGAAGCGGAGTCTAGGTTACCCCAAGGATTTCTGTCTTACAGTCTCAAATATTTTCAGATGTTAATTGGGGAACTAACTATCTCATTTACTTTGCTTAACATTTATACTTTTTGTTCTCAAAGGAGTCACATGTCCCAGAAATATGCCCTGTGGGTGTCTTATTACTGTTTTTTCTAATATTTTGGAAGGGATTGCAAAGCAGACACAGACAAAGACCAAATCTCAATCAACATTTACCCTCTCATAAATCATTCACTTAAGCTCTTAGCATGATGCCATCCAAAGTGGTCATTTTGACCAGGTCAGCTTGCACCAAGCCCACTGATCGCATGATTTTACATCTTCTTTACTTTATGAGCTGGTTCCCCTGCTGATATTCCAAAGTTCAATGTTAAAACATACATGCTGATTGAGACATTATTAACCATTCCAGGGCAGTTTCAGCACTTCCAGTAATTTTCCACATAATTTATCTAATGTTAAGAGAATCCTGCTCCCAAAATCCTCTAGCAAAGTCAGACATACCGAGCCATACCAAACTCATGCTTGCCACATTTATTCATATCAGTCATAGCAATTCATAATAATTTGGCACTAGCCCAACACCCATCTCTTTCATTGTCCTAGGGTTTATGCCCCTGATTCAGTAAACCATACTTATTCAGCAAAGGACTTACTCACACTCTTAAAATTAAATGATTTGCTGAATTGGGGCCTATTTCCCTGGTCCTACTTTATTTTCTTTTACTCCTTTATTTTTCTCTGTTTCTTCTGTCCTCCTCTCCCATGTACTCTTCTGTAGGAATTTTTCTGGGGTTTTCTGCCTCTATTTGCTTCTTTGTCTTCTTATAGTCTCTTCTTCCCCTTGCTCTTCCATTTCTCTCTGACTAGCTGCAATACTGGCCTTCTTCTAGTCTGGATTGGAAAGTTTTGTAAAGGTTCATGTGCTCTGATTTTTTCCTTCTCTCTGATCCTGCTGCCATTGATCACAATCATTACTGAAAATGCAGCTTTGCATGGTGAGATGTTCATTCCTCTCTTTCTCTCTGTTATTCACAGAAATCACACCATACGAAATTGCAGCAGAGGAGAGAGAACCAGCATATGGGCTGGATTCCAAGTCTCCAATGGTAAGGAAGATTCTTTGTGGTGGGAACACAAACAAATCAGCTCAGGTAAGATTTCTTTGAAAGACTTAGGCCAGAATATAATACATTTTCAATTAATTTATTGAAACTGTATTCTGTAAGTTTGTCAGGGATACGGAGACATAACCCTCAAACTGGGACATATGGTCACCACATTCTGAAACCTTGGCCATTGGAACCCAACGGCCTAAAGTAAGCTTCACATGATAACACTGCCAATGCATGAGCCTGAGGAAATAGGAATAGCTGTGTTTCATCATTTGTTCAGCACTGGATGCTATAATGAAGGTTTTCAGATTAATTAAAAGTTTGAACCATGCAAGCAGGAAGTTGACATTCCAACAACATTCCTGCAGTGTTTCTTACGTTTGTTATTCTGTCCTTTTTTAAATTAATCTGTGGCTCATGATTTAAAATCAGGCAAAAGGCTCTCAATGGCTAAATCTGCAGTGGGATTTGTTCATAAATATATTTACAAGACTTTATCCTTTTTCACTGACTTATCAAATTCTACACCCAGAGTTCCCCAGTTTTGCAATGCTCAACCATTCTCCCAAGAATTTGCTCACTCTGACACTCCTCACACATGCTCTACTATATTTGTTGATGCTAGGCATACCTAAACATAGGTGCCAGAAGAAGATTTGTATTATTTGAGTATAGTCTAAGGGCTAATACATCTCTGAAGCACTCTGCTACTTTTCTGTACGTATAACACCATTCAGAAATAAATCACATTATATAGATGTATAAAATGTTGTATTTTGGTGCTGTTTCTTGTTGTTTGTTTATTTAGATTTACTTTAATCTTATGCAGTTGCCACTCCTTCTCTGCTTTTATGTTACATTTTCTGAAGGCTGAATATCTATCAAACATTTTCATTCTTTATGGAGTTCTTAATTAGGTACCCTTTTCTCCATCAAAACACCATTGTTAATCATGTATCAGAGGGGTAGCCATGTTAGTCTGGATCTGTAAAAAGCAACAGAGGGTCCTGTGGCACCTTTAAGACTAACAGATGTATTGGAGCATAAGCTTTCGTGGGTGAATGTGTCTGACGAAGTGGGCATTCACCCACGAAAGCTTATGGACCAATACATCTGTTAGTCTTAAAGGTGCCACAGGACCCTCTGTTGATTGTTAATCATATGATTGGTGAGGCAAATTCAGGCAAAATGAGCAAACAAAGCAGTGAATCCTGCCCATTCCCACTCTCTCTTTCATGCAGAAGCAGGCAGTCTAAGTGTGAAGGTGTGTTACTGCAGTGACAGTTCAACGGGAAATGCTTCCACAGTTGAAGAGTTCCTGATGAGTGGGGCATTTGTTGTTATGGCTTTAGAAAAAAGTGTGGGTATTTTTACTTTGCATCCTTCCGATGAAATAAGTCATAAAGTGATGGATGATCTCAAAATGTATCAGTGCTACAGATGAGATTTGATAAAATAAATAGATTTCCTGTTAATAAGAACAGGTGAACACCATAACTATATTCTCAAACACAAACCCTTGTTTGAATCAGTTTTGTTAGCAGTCCTGACTTCCTTTGCTGTAATACTTCATGATGTCACCATATGTAATCATCATCTTATTCCTCATCATCAAATTGTGGTGCCATATCTTCATTTTTTCCTAGAACTATAATCTGCCTTGAGTAAGGGGCAGGATGTGGGGCCATCACCATGGGTATGGTTAAGGTTTAATAAGCCTCCAGGTGTTCACTCCTCACTAATCTCAAGAAAGAGGGAGAAAATATGACAGCCAACCCCTACTCTGGAAAAACAGGGAATGGAATCAGTTTAAAGAGCTGAAAGTGCCATGTAAATTTTTGCTTCCATCCTTTTGGGATATCCTATTTTGTGAAAATATTAGCTGTTAACATAAACTTTTTTTAAAAAAAATTAATGATTTGGCAGTTTTGTCTGCTCTCCAGAATTAGTTGTCAAAGGAAAAATAATTATATTTGCCAGTAACTTCTGCCTCATTAAACTGACAGCTGGTCAAGGTTAAAGCAGACACCATAAACAGACACACAAATAGATAGGGATAGATAAAACTACCTGAGGACTTCAGTAGTTTAAGGTGCTCTGAATTTTATTTTATAAGGAGATGGTGATTTGAGTTTTTTTATTTCTTTTGTTAACATATAACTTATTGGCTCTACAAATGCATAAAGTAAAGGTTTCATGAAGACTGTGGTATGGAATCAAAGAGTTTTATTTTCTTTCTTCAGAAAATTCTTTACGTGAAAAAGAAATGGCTATGAAAGTTGGTGAATTAACAGCAAAAAAAAAAAATAAAGCTCTAACGACTGAAGATATATCTACAGACGAGGTAAAGACACAGAATTGTTCTACCAATATACATCAACCTAGACATGGAGGGACTAACTCTAGGAATGAGAGAGGCCAGGTGTCAGTCTCCATGCCCATTCAGTCTTTAGTCTTTTTCGCTAAAGCTAACGCTTAGCACCAATTGTTTATGATGCTGTTTTGTGTGAAAGGACATTAGGAAGAAGAGTGGCACCATCAGTTCAATTTACATCATACAGTTTAAGCTGCTAATTATTTTGGGAATATTTGGAGCCTAATACTCAGTTTGTCCTTTGCATTGTCGAATGTCTACTTGTTGTAAACAGTTTATATGTGTTACGTTCAACTCAGCCTCTCAAACAGCTTGTTAAAACCATATGCTTAATGCTACCATTGATATTTTAGTTTGGCAAAGGCCCCTTTTTGAATGTCATTATTGTGATAAATTGATAATTATTGTAGAATCTCTTCTCCCCCAAACAGACTCTAGTACTGGGAGGTTTTTCACAGTGAATATGCTAAGGAAAAAATGTTTGTTTTTTTTTGTTTGAGCCATTAAGAATGTTACATTTAGTGGAACAGTAAAACATTCCCCACCAGTGAGTTTTGAGCAAGGGAAAGAAAATCTTATCAGAAAGTACTGGTGTTTCCCTCTACGGGCAATGAGCTCAGAAGGAGGCTACTGGTACCTGCAAAGGTAAGTTTTAAGTTATTTGTTATGCAAATGAGATGAAATCAAGATAATATTGGAGGGACTGTACTAATATTGTATTATGCCTCTGAACATACCTGATCTAAACTAGATGGTTCCAGGAGCCTGAACAGACCCAGATTGAGAGGAGTGCTTCTGAAGTAAATAAAAGTGCCTTGCTTTCTCTCCTGACATACAAAACATTACACTAATGACAGCTAATTGTTATGTAGTCATTTTCATAGATAAATAGTTACTGTTATAGGTCAAATTCTGCTATCATTTACCAATGTATCTCTGTTGAACAAATCAACTTTGGGATTTGAAGATTGCCACAGAATTTTGATAAAATTGGAGTTCTCTGAGCTTCTGTGGGGTCAAAAAGAGAAGTTAAAGATCAGACATATCCCTAAAGTAGACAAATTTGCAAACATTCAAAAACCTGTATCCGTATCTTAAAAAAAAAGTCAGTTGCAATATGCAATATGCGTGTGTAATACCCCATATACTCAGTACACAATCCCTATTCTTGACATTTTGGCTTTTTCTATACTAGCATTTTTTCCTCAAATTTACCACTCTTGCAGTACCATCAGTACAGGGGCTCCACTTGTGGGACTAGCAGCATAACCCATCTATCAGTATCCTTCAGCTTTTAATTGCCATGTTCTCTAGGTCCTCTCTAAGCAGGACCAGATAATGCAGTATTTAAAACACCAGAGAACAATCTACATTAGCTCTCCCTCTCTTCCTACTACCAGTGGAACTACACAACTAGTAGCAAAACTATAGAAAGTCTGACAAAAATGCTAATGCAGACAAGGCCTCCATATACATGTTTCACATAGCTTTGAGCTCTCACTGTTTGATAGTCTAGACTCTAGACTGTACATCTCATTATACACAGGGGCTCATTAGGGCTTCTGGGTGCAGGGGCAATGGGACTCTGCAGGGGATCCAGGTGAAGGTAGTTGGGGCTCAGCAGGGGGTGGTCTGGGTGCAGGAGGTGAGTCCCTGCAGAGCTGTTGTGGTATGGGGGTCAGGATGCATGGGGGCTGGGCAGATGGGGAGCAACTCTCTGTACAGTGACACCCCCCCAACCCCCGAGTGGCTGAGGAGTGATGGGGCAGAAAGCAGGGCGGTGGTGCGGAGCTTCATGCAGCAGGGGGAAGTTTCTGAGGTGGGTCTGACTCAGCCCTGGCCGCTCCTTTTGTGTCCTCCTTTGCCCCCAGCCCAGCTGGGACTAGGAACTGAGCCCAGTACAGGGTAGGAGTGTCTCCAGCCCCACCCCTCCCACAGTGATTTACCTCTCCATTGGTTGCTTCAGGTGTCCTAAACGATGCACCTGCGCTGCTGGGGAGAGCCATGAGACCACTTTTCCTGATTCCCTTTGCTTTCCATCAGAAAATCTTTTTTCTGTGGGGAAGCAAAGAAATCTGTGGGGACATAAATTCTATACCTGTGTAATGGCTCAGAATTCTCCCAGGAGAAATACACACACAAACATGTTTAAGCAATACAATCACAACAGCTTAGGCATTCAGATTTGGCATTCAGTTTGCTGGTGAGTGCTGCGGAAATTGTAAATAATAAAGGGACTAAGTAAATAGAAATGTTTTTTCTTTCACTGTATTAATTTACTATAATCCACATATTAGCATATTGGCACACTAATTACAAATAGATGAATTCTTTATTGTGTCTTTACTCAACGGTGACAGACTGAGTACCTTAAAATCATAGAGCTGCTCAGAGATGTCAAAGTATTAGAAAACATTTAGCAACAAATGGTTATTAAACTGTCAGCATCATAGGATAAGCTCATAGGTGACTATGTTTCTCTTCACTTTCTAATGAGTATCACCATAAGTGTCATTTTAATTAAAAAGCAATCTAAGCCAGTGTATGTAACAAAAGATGTTTACTGTGCCAGCTCTTTCTATGACAAGTTAATAATTTCAAATTAATTTACCTACAAAAAGATGGGAACATTACATTTCAGATAATTAAGAGGTTAAAGATCTTAAGCAGCTCAAACAATGTGATAGCAGTTCAAGGTTGGGAGGGAGTATGACCACTTACAACAAGAGTATGCTTTTAGAGAATCTCCATCTTTGGGATCAAAATACAGTCACTTACGGGGTTCCCCTTTTGGGGATCAGAAATGAAAACCTGTGGGAGAGGAACATTACAATAGATGTCATTTGCACTTCTAGAAATGGAGAGAAATGACTGAAAAAATAAGAATATACTCATTTTCAATTTATTTTTGTTGCTTCTTGGTGAAATTGCGGTTGCATAAAAATGTGAAATTAAACATCAGAAGCCTGGTCCTTCAAGGTGCTGAGCATCCTCAAGTCCCACTGACTTCAGTGTAAATGACTGTGTATGTGTACGACTACCCAGAGTGCTAGGACTTAGAGAATCAGGCCCTAAGAGCCAGAAGCCCTTCGGAAGTTATTGATATTAAAAGACTTCTCTAGTGATGAATGAATTTCCAAAGCACAGGATGTTTGCTTTTATTTGGATGTTTATGTGAAGCTTCTGCAAAGCTATTTGGTCTAAATATCAGCCTGGAAATACTGTGAGAGGCACTTTTCCTTAGAGTATTTTGTGATCCTTCTACTTCAAGTCGCAGCTGAAATCAAGAGAGGAGGGAAAAAAGAGAAGGGAATTGGAAAATCCTAACATAATAAAATAATAATAATAATAATAATAAATTTGAATTTAGTTCAAGTTTTGATTAAAAAAATGGTGTGGTGCTTGCCCCATCCAGATTGGTTTGCCCATCCCTAAAACAGCTTTTTTCTCGTTGTTACATTGACTGGTACATTCCATGTTTCCATGAAAGAAATGGTACCCAAACAAAAACATTTCTTAATTAAAAACCTAAGAAAACTTAGTTAAAGTAAAGTCAGCTATAGGAACAATTGATGTCTACAAAAATCTGAGGTTAGAACTGAATAAACAATTTAAGTAGTCAAGTTGATCAACTGATTGCCACATATACAGTGATGAGCCTAGTGGTGAGCTACTAGATACAGAGTTAGGAGAAATAATATTCTATTTTACAAAGCTACAGATTTGTCTCCTTTCACTTCTTCTACAACAAGTTGGTTTTCTTCTTTCTCATGTAACATTTTTTTTCTTTCAATTGGAATGACAGTTGTGTTACTCTAATGGTTATTTTTTTATCTCCCTCTGAAATTTTAGTTTCTTTCTATAGTCAGAAGACTGCAAAAGCAAATTATAAATTTTGCTGTGCCATTTTGAGAAATATAGCTTGTAAAAGTAGGCGCTGTATCTCTACTGAAATAAATGGACTTGGAATCTGTTACAATAGCTACCCTATACTTGTTGATTTACCCTGCTATATAAAAATATGAAGGTACCCACTTCTATGGATCATACCTGTGATGGGGCGCACTTGCCCCACACTGGTACTGTGAGGGTTAATGCCACTCTCTGGGCTGAGGAAGCCATGCCCCCACGCCCCTGCTGGGGATGCTCCAGCTAGAGACTAGATAGAAAAGGGAGCAGCTCAGCTCATTCAGGGCTGGCCACTAGAGGGGAAGGTCCTTGGGCAGAGGCTCCAGCTGGCTTGTGGGAGCCGGAGATTCTGAGAGTCAGACTGGAGGTCTGTGGCCAGCAGAGTCCCAGAGAATCCTCCATACTGAGGAGCCCAGAGACCCAGATACTCCATGGACTGCGGCAGGGATCGGCAACCTTTAGCAGGCGGCCTGCCAGGGTAAGCACCCTGGTGGACCGGGCCGGTTTGTTTACCTGCCGCGTCCACAGCTTCGGTCGATCGCAGATCCTACTGGCCGCGGTTCGCCGCTCCAGGCCAATGGGGGTTGCGGGAAGCAGCACAGGCCAAAGGATGTGCTGGCTGCCACTTCCCACCGCCCCCATTGGCCTGGAGCGGCAAACCGCAGCCAGTGGGAGCCACAATCGGCCGAACCTGCAGACGCGGCAGGCAAACAAACCGGCCCGACCCGCTAGGGTGCTTACCTTGGCAGACGGCGTGCCAAAGGTTGCCGATCCCTGGCCTGCGGCTTTGGGAAACATGGTAGGAAGTGACCCAGGGAGGGTGAGCGAATGTTATCTCCCACCTGAGTGAAGTCAGTGTGTTTTGATGGGATTCCCCACTGACTCAGTGGCAGACCACTCTGCCACTGTTAGGGCCCTGGGTCAGGACCTGGTGGAGTTGGATGGGCCAGAGCCCCCCTACCCAGGCCGCCGCCCCCACGTCATGGCCGGTCCCTGGGTAATGGCCGTTAGACCACATTGCCCTGTGCCTGGAGGCTGCGATATTGACTCTGGCCACTAGGCTGCACTGCCCTGTGCCTGGAGGCTGTGATATTGACTTTGGCTGCCAGGCTACGCTGCTCTGAACACAAGGGCCACTGTAATTAACTCTGGCCATTGGGCAACACAACATTGAGGAGAGCGACCATATTGACTTTTTCTATTAGTCCTCACCACTGCAACAGAAAGGCTGGTCCTAAGGATGCAACTGTGGGGAAGTAATTACCCTGCCCCACCCCAAGAGGGGATGGGGTGCACTTGCCCCATGACAACTTGATGGAGAATTCAGGCAACATCCAGGGCCTGCTGAGAGGTCCACAGGGGTGAAGGGCTGTGACAGCCCCCTTTCCTTTTTTTTTTTAGTAGATTACAGACATATGTGGGAGAAACACCTCCGACACCTCAATGCTGTACTAAAAGTCCTGGGGGAAGCTGGGCTCACGGCCAACCCAGCCAAATGTCACCCCGGATGACGGGAAGTAACATACCTGGAATACGCCGTGAGACGAGGGGCCCTACATCAACTTGTGGAAAAGATGCAAGCTTGCCCAACGCCCATGACAAAGAGGGAGGTATGCCAATTTTTAGGCCTGGCAGGGTACTACCAGTGCTTTGTACTGGATTTTGCAACACTCATGGCACCCTTGTCAGACCTAACTAATAGCTCCCAACCCCAAAAGGTCCAGTGATCAGCAGAATGTGAGTAGGGCCCCAGTCCTATATCACTCAGACTTCGTTAAGCCCTTTATACTGCAGACGGATGCATCCAAAGTGGGGCTGGGAGCAGGATTGTCCAAGGAGATTGAGGGAGAAGAACATCCCATACTCTATTTGAGCCAGAAGCTGTTTTCCCACCAACAGAGGTGTTCAACTATAGAGAAGGAAGCCCTGGCGGTAAAGTGGGTGATCGACGCACTAAGATACTACTGCTGGGAAACCCCTTTCAGTTGGTCACAGCTCATGCTCAATTCTGATGGCTGAACAGTATGAAAGATACCAATGCTCAAATTATGAGATGGTACCTATTGTTCCAGCCCTCTGACTTCAGCATCAACCAGATAGGGCACAAGCAAATGTGGATTTTTTCTTCCGGGTGGGAGGCAAGGAAGGAAAAGAGGCTCCATGACCGGACACCCTCTTAAAGGGGTGTGTGTGTGATGGGGTGTACTTGCCCTGCACTTGTACCGTGACAGTTAATGCCACTTTCTGGGCTGAGGAGCCATGCCCCCGTGGCCCTGCTGGGCATGCTCCAGCTGGAGACTAGGTAGAAAAGGGAGCAGCTCAGTTCTTTTAGGGCTGGCCGCCGGAGGGGAAGGACCTTGGGCAAAGGCTCCAGCTGAAGAGCTGTCCCAGCCCTGGCCTGCAGGAGCCAGAGATTCTGAGTGTCAGACTGGAAGTCTGTGGCCAGCAGAGTCCAAGGGAATCATCCGTGCTGTGGAGTCCGGAGACCCCGATACCCCATGGACTGCGGCTTTGGGAAACACGGTAGGAAATGACCCAGGGAGGGTGAGCGAATGGTATCTCCCACCCGAGTGAGGTCAGCATGTTTCGGTGGGATTCCCCACTTTGCCCCAGTGGCGGACCATTCTGCCACTGTTAGGGCTCTGGGTTAGGACCCGGTGGAGTTGGGTGGGTCCAGGCCATCTGGTGGCAGCCCCCTGGGTACTGACCACTAGGTCACACTGCTCTGTGCCTGGAGGCTGTGATATTGACTCTTTCATTTATTCCTCACCGCCCCAAGACAAAGGCTGGTTGTAAGGATGCAAGCGTGGGGAAGTATTACCCTGTTCCACCCCAAGAGAGGAGGGGGCACACTTGCCCCATGATAATACCACGTTGCACAGAAGAAAAATAGTAACTCACAGTAACACTATAAATAAGGTTATAAATCATTGATGCAATGCAGCATCTTATTAAATGGAAATCTTTTCTGATAACCCCTTTTTTGACCATGCAGATTAATAGATAATATTGATATTACACTGAGCCAGAGTTTGTGAAGATTTAATTATTTCCTTTTCTGATTTACAGCATAGCTTTTACAATTCTGATTACTTTATGGCAGCTGTAAATTACATGATGTAGTCACAATTATTATATTTCTTTGCCTTCAATTCAACCTCTTTAAAACATGTAGTCCAGGCTTATTGTGTGATCCCAAGAAATCTATCATCAAGCTTTTAGGCCAAAGATTCCAACCAGTTTATTTTGGTGCTCACCATATCTAGAATCTTAAACATAGTTTATCCATCTATCTTAGGTATTTCTAATGTGTCCATCTGATCTTTGTAATGTCTAGGTGAAGAATAACCATTACAAAATGCATTATGTTGACCATAATTGACCATGCTGTTTTTCACTTTTAAGTCTTAAATATGGAGGTGTCTTTGTTTCTTTCTTTCTTGTTATATTTATTGGCTCTCCAGCAAATGCCATTGTTATGGTGCTACAGTCAGACTTGGATTAATCTTCATGTCCTCCAGTAAAGACTTTCCTTGCCAAGAAACCTCCACCTAGTGTAGAATGCCCTGCCTCTACGTCCTTTAAACTTTACCCTGGAAAGTGATTGTTCCCAGTGAGTGAAGCTATCTTGGTGGGTCATGAATGGGGGAGTGGGATCCTAGGACTCGGAGGGTCTTAAAGTTCAGGACCCCAATATTAACAAAGATAGTCTGAAATATATACTACCAACTGTATTTATGTTCCCTAAATCAATTGTAATCAACATTTTCTTTGATTTCTTCAGGAATATAAACATGTGCCTTACTGGATGAGAGACTAAGAAATTAGGTCAAATTTATAGAAGTCGGTTTTATAGAAATCAGTTGTATACAGCCGATTGTGTGTGTCCCCACATAAAGTGCTCTAAGTGCTCTAGTCGGCGGACCGCGTCCACAGTACCGAGGCTAGCGTCGACTTCCGGAGCATTTCACTATGGGTAGCTATTCCACATTTCCCGCAGTCTCCGCCGCCCATTGGAATTCTGGGTTGAGATCCCAATGCCTGAATGATGCAAAACAGTGTCGCGGGGGGTTCTGGGTACATGTCGTCAGGCCCCTCCCCCTCCGTCAGAGCACCGGCAGACAATAGATTCGCGTCTTTTTACCTGGGTTACCTGTGCACACAACATACCACAGCAAGCATGGAGCCCGCTCAGATCAGCTCACCGTTACCATATGTCATCTGGGAGCCGGCAGACGTGGTACTGCATTGCTATACAGCAGTAGCAGCTAACTGCCTTTTGGCGGTAGACGGTGCAGCATGACTGGTAGCCGTGGGGCTGGCAGCTGTAGGGCTGCATTGCACCAGCCCCTTGCCTTTTGGTAGAAGATGGTATATTACGACTGGTATCCGTCATCGTCGTACTGCAGTGGCTGTCAATCATGGGCACCTGGGCAGACATGCAACTGTCTCGATGATGATGGCTATCAGTCGTAGTATGCTATTTTCTGCCAATCGCCCAGTATTTTCTGCTAAGCACCCAGAAGAGGCTGAGGGCGATCTGGATGCTGGCAGACGTGGGGCTGGCAGACGTGGGGCTGCATTGCTACACAGCAGCAGCCCCTTGCCTTTTGGTAGAAGATGGCATATTACGATTGATATCCATCGTCGTCATACTGCAGTGGCTATCAGTCATGCTGCACCGTCGGCTGCCAGCTTAAGATGTAAAAAATAGATTTATTCTGTATTCATTTGCTTCCCCTCCCTACGTGAATTCAACGGCCTGCTAAACCCAGGATTTTGAGTTTAATCTTTGGGGGGGGGCCATTCTGTGTGACAGTTGTTTGTGTTTCTCCCTGATGCGCAGCCACCTTTCTTGATTTTAATTCCCTGTACCTGTACGCCATGTCGTCACTCGGTCCTCCCTCTCTCCCTCCCTCCTTCCCCTGGTCCGTCAGATACTAGTTTTGTGCCTTTTTTCAGACCAGGGGCCATAACTAGCACTGGGATCATGGAGCCCGCTCAGATCACCGCAGCAATTATGAGCACTATGAACACCACGCGCATTGTCCTGGAGTAAATGCAGAGCCAGGACATGCCAAAGCGAAACCCGGACCAGCCGAGGAGGCGATTGCAGTGCGGCGACGACAGTGATGAGGAAATTGACATGGACATAGACCTCTCACAAGGCACAGGCCCCAGCAATGTGGAAATCATGGTGTTACTGGGGCAGGTTCATACCGTGGAACGCCGATTCTGGGCACGGGAAACAAGCACAGACTGGTGGGACCGCATCATGCTGTAGGTGTGGGACGATTCCCAGTGGCTGCGAAACTTTCGCATGTGAAAGGGCACTTCCATGGAACTTTGTGACTTGCTTTCCCCTGCCCTGAAGCGCTAGAATACCAGGATGAGAGCAGCCCTCACAGTTGAGAAGCGAGTGGCAATAGCCTTGTGGAAGCTTGCAACGCCAGACAGCTATCGGTCAGTCGGGAATGAATTTGGAGTGGGCAAATCTACTGTGGGGGCTGCTATGATCCAAGTTGCCAGGGCAATGAAAGACCTGGTGATATCAAGGGTAGTGACTCTGGGAAATGTGCAGGCCATAGTGGATGGCTTTGCTGCAATGGAATTCCCAAACTGTGGTGGGGCCATAGACGGAACCCATATCCCTATCTTGGCACCGGAGCACCGAGCCACCGAGTACATAAACCGCAAGGGGTACTTTTCAATGCTGCTGCAAGCCCTGGTGGATCACAAGGGATGTTTCACCAACATCAACGTGGGATGGCCGGGAAAGGTACATGATGCTCGCGTCTTCAGGCACTCTGGTCTGTTTCGAAAGCTGGAGGAAGGGACTTTCTTCCCGGACCAGAAAGTAACCGTTGGGGATGTTGAAATGCCTATCGTGATCCTTGGGGACCTATCCCTTAATGCCATGGCTCATGAAGCTGTACACAGGCAGCCTAGACAGGAATCAGGACCTGTTCAACTACAGGCTGAGCAAGTGCCGAATGGTGGTGGAATGTGCATTTGGACATTTAAAAGCGCGCTGGTGCAGCTTACTGACTCGCTCAGACCTCAGCGAAAAGAATATCCCCATTGTTATTGCTGCTTGCTGTGCGCTCCACAATATCTGTGAGAGTAAGGGGGAGACATTTATGGTGGGGTGGGAGGTTGAGGCAAATCGCCTGGCCGCTGATTACGCGCAGCCAGACACCAGGGCGGTTAGAGGAGCACAGCAGGGCGCGGTGCGTATCAGAGAAGCTTTGAAAACGAGTTTTGTGACTGGCCAGGCTACAGTGTGAAACTTATGTTTGTTTCTCCTTGATGAACCCTCCGCCCCCCCCACCCAGTTCACTCTACTTCCCTGTAAACCAACCACCCCACCCTCCCCTCCCCACTTTGAGCACCGCTTGCAGAGGCAATAAAGTCATAGTTACTTCACATTCATGCATTCTTTATTAATTCATCACACAACTAGGGGGATAATTGCCAAGGTAGCCCAGGATGGGTGGGGGAGGAGGGAAGGAAAAGGACACACTGCATTTTAAAACTTTAACTCTTATTGAAGGCCAGCCTTCTGATGTTCTTGCAAACATCTGGGGTGGAGTGACTGGGTGGCCGGAGGCCCCCCCACCGCGTTCTTGGGCGTCTGGGTGAGGAGGCTATGGAACTTGGGGAGGAGGGCTGTTGGTTACACAGGGGCTGTAGCGGCGGTCTCTGCTCCTGCTGCCTTTCCTGCAGCTCAACCATATGCTGGAGCATATGAGTTTGATGCTCCAGCAGCCGGAGCGTCGACTCTTGCCTTCTGTCTGCAAGCTGACGCCACCTATCATCTTCAGCCCGCAACTTGCTCTGTTCATCCCGCGATTCATCCCGCCACCTCGCCTCTCGTTCATATTGTGCTTTTCTGATGTCTGACATTGACTGCCTCCACGCATTCTGCTGTGCTCTTTCAGCGTGGGAGGACCTCTCGAGCTCCGTGAACATATCGTCCCGCGTCCTCCATTTTCTCTTTCTAATGTTCACTAGCCTCTGTGAAGGAGAAACATTTGCAGCTGGTGGAGGAGAAGGGAGAGGTGGTTAAAAAAGACACATTTTAGAGAACAATGGGTACACTCTTTCATTACAAGGTCGCATTTTTCCTCTTATAGTGAGGGCCTGCCAGTTTTGTGTGAGAGATCACTCACGCAGTGCCAGGCAACAGATTTCGGCTTGCAGGCAGCCATGGTAAGCCACCATCTTTTGGCTTTTTTAACCTTCTTAACATGTGGGAATGGTTTCAAACAGCAGCACCCTCATTTCCAATATCAAGCATGAATTGGGTTGGCCATTTAAAATGGGTTTGCAATGTAAAAGGAGGGACTGCGGTTTCCGGGTTAACATGCAGCACAAATCCAACTAACCCCCCCCCCACACCCAATTCTCTGGGATGATCACGTCACCCCTCCCCCCACCGCGTGGCTAACAGCGGGGAACCTTTCTGTTCAGCAGAGCAGGAACGGGCACCTCTGAATGTCCCCTTAATAAAATCGCCCCATTTCAACCAGGTGACCGTGAATGATATCACTCTCCTGAGGATAACAAAGAGCAATAAGGAATGGATGTTGTCTGCATGCCAGCAAACACCGGGACCATACGCTACAATGCTTTGTTATGCAATGATTCCAGACTACGTGCTACTGGCCTGGCGTGGTAAAGTGTCCTACCATGGCGGACGGGATAAGGCAGCCCTCCCCAGAAACCTTTTGCAAAGGCTTTGGGAGTACATGAAGGAGAGCTTTCTGGAGATGTCCCTGGAGGATTTCTGCTCCATCCCCATACACGTTAACAGACTTTTCCAGTAGCTGTACTGGCCGCGAATGCCAGGGCAAATTAATCATTAATCATTAAACACGCTTGCTTTTAAACCATGTGTAATATTTACAAAGGTACACTCACCAGAGGTCCCCTGTGTGCCCTCAGGGTCTTGGGTGAGTTCAGGGGTTACTGGTTCCAGGTCCAGGGTGACAAACATATCCTGGCTGTTGGAGAAACCGGTTTCTCCGCTTCCTTGCTGCTGTGAGCTATCTACATTACCTCCATCCTCATCTTCCTCGTACCCCGAACCCTCTTCCCTGTGTGTTTCTCCAGTGAGGGAGTCATAGCACACAGTTGGGGTAGTGGTGGCTGCACCCCCTAGAATGGCATGCAGCTCCGCGTAGAAGCGGCAAGTTTGCGGCTCTGCCCCGTCCTTCCGTTTGCTTCTCTGGCTTTGTGGTAGGCTTGCCGTAGCTCCTTAATTTTCACGCGGCACTGCTGTGCGTCCCTGTTATGGCCTCTGTCCTTCATGGCCTTGGAGACCTTTTCCAATATTTTGCCATTTCTTTTACTGCTACGGAGTTCAGCTAGCACTGATTCATCTCCCCATACGGCGAGCAGATCCCGTACCTCCTGTTCGGTCCATGCTGGAGCTCTTTTGTGATCCTGGGACTCCATCACAGTTACCTGTGCTGATGAGCTCTGTGTAGTCACCTGTGCTCTCCACGCTGGGCAAACAGGAAATGAAATTCAAATGTTCGCGGGGCTTTTCCTGTCTACCTGGTCAGTGCATCTGAGTTGAGAGTGCTGTCCAGAGCGGTCACAATGAAGGACTGTGGGATAGCTCCCGGAGGCCAATAACGTCGAATTCCATCCACACTACCCCAATTCCGACCCGCTAAGGCCGATTTTATCGCTAATCCCCTTGTTGGAGGTGGAGTAAAGAAACCGGTTTAAAGGGCCCTTTAAGTCGAAAGAAAGGGCTTCATCGTGTGAACGTGTCCAGGCTTAATTCGATTTAACGCTGCTAAAGTCGACCTAAACTCGTAGTGTAGACCAGGCCTGTGACCTCTGGTATAATGCTGGCCCCACTGAAGTCAGTGAGAGTTATGCCACTGAGTTTAATGAAGCAAGAATTTCACCTCTCATGTCCCCTGCTCGTGGCCACAACCTCACATTTAACCATGCACCATCCAACCTGCAGCTGCATGTGGACTAACCCAGACTATTGCCACACTGGGATTTGGAACAGCTGCAACTCTCCTGCAGATGAAAGCACACAAAAATGAATGAGGCAGGCAGTAATGCTGCACCAGGGTCCAGCAAATAGGTTCATAATTAGAGAGGGAAAGGAGAGACTAGGACACCAGTCATATGAGCTTGAAGAACTTGTGAGTGGGAACCACTGCCCCATATCATAGGTTTAATCTTACCAATCATACTGAGGTACATAATAATCAGCTGGGGTTACAAAGAGTAAAATTTGTGGATAAATGTTTTACACATAAGATTAAGACAAATTAATGACGACTCTCTGGTTTCATTGGCGTTTATAACAGTTTGTTATGTGGCTAAACTATCTCTGGAAAATATTTATCTTTAAAAGGGTTATTAAACCTCTTGTATCTCAGCTTTGCAAAGATTTAAAAAATGCACCCTTAGGGAAAAAGAATACATTGTTCATGTATGACTCTTTCTACACTAGTATACGTTTTCTATTGGCTTGCAGATTTTCCAAGGACTTGATTATACTGATTTTCTTTGATTCTGGTGATATTGCCCTGTGGTGGCGATAAAAGATAATCCGTGGCCATTTTTTTCTGCTTTATCTATCCCTATGTTACTGACTGATAACTTTCAACATTCCTGTGAGGTATACTAATGGAGAAGCAAGTTTAGCAGTCAGTGGAGTCAGTGGTGTTACAAAGGAAAACATAATAGCAGAAATCTATATATCAAACATTTGGGTACAAACGAAACACAATCTATTCATGTCAAATCTGCCTCTAAGTTACTATATTTCAGGTGCTTGCCTTTGATGCCTTAATGTCACTGGACTGCTTAGGGGAAGCTCACTCCTCCACAATTCTCTTGAGCCAATGCAGACCAATCCTATGTCTGGAGTGTTTTATGAAAGGGATATTGAGTCCTTGGTTGTAAAGAGGAAAATCTAATTAAACTCTGATAAAGTGCTTGTCACTCTGACTCACTGCAGACAGCCTTAGTGTCTGACTCCTTCTGAGCCTACAAGATAGAGCTAAGGATTGGTGACTTCAAAGGGCAAGAGTAATATAAGGGCATTGAAACCCAAATGCTTTCAGATCTTTGAAGGAGTTATAATAGTCTCCAAATTCATTATGTACCATTAAGCCATACTCACTGGCTCCAAAATTTGATTGATTGGAGAAAGCCACAGTGTCCGTTGCATGCTAGCTTTCAAGGAACATCCCCATGCGCTAGTTCTTGCAGAAATGTATTTGCTATTACGTGCTGTAATATTTCACAATTATGCTTTAGGTAATAAATAGATTTTTTTTCTGCACTCAGTGCCTGGGAAGAAAAAAAAATGTATTTTCTACAACGTGGCATTGAACACTTTCTTCAGGAAGTGAAAAGCAGCAATTTTTACCCTTTTGGCATTTCAGGATGTTTTTCAACTAGCAGACAGCCTTTGACCCAAGATGCAGGCTTCATTCCTTGTCAACCTCAGAAAAGAAACACAAAAGGCCGAACCAAACCAAAACCCTACAGATGAGATGCCATTGGAAGAGATATAGAGCAAGAGAAGGGGAGAAGGTCAAGAAGAAGCTATTCTTTTCCACCACATGACCCAGACCTAAGGTGACAATTATTTTAGCACTAGCTGCTACAGCATAGATCTCAGTAAATAAAAGAGACAGTAAGAGAAGTCACTTGTGGAGAACAAAGCTGAAAAACAAGTCTTAGAGACAACTTTAAAGAAAATGTATGTTGAGTGGTGGAAGGGGAAGAGTTAACTTAAGAATCTCTCTGAGCTCAAAATGTTCTTTAGGATCTTTGGAAGAAGAAAACACACTCCTATTTTTCTCTTTCTACTGAGGGTAGAGAGGGTTGCAAGTCATGTATGAAATGATCAAGTATACTTCATTTTTAGAGCTCTGTTATGGATTTGCTGCTACAGTATTTTATAGTTTTTACTTTTTTCTGGAAACACTAGACAGTCCAATTTAGATAATAATAATGTTCCTTTTGAAATGCTAATGATCATATACCATCTGGCCTGAGGTATAGAAAAGTCTAATGGTTCCCTTGTCTGTTTTCCCTCTAATTCAAGTTATTTTAAAATGTATATTTGTATCATTTCAGTGAAAGGGATTGCAATTGTTAATGGCAGAGTCTGAGTCATAAATGTGGCATTATACATAATCAAGTCTTCAAATTCTTGGTTTACTTTTTTATTTATTTTATGGAGGTCCTTCCCAGAGGACATACTTCCATTAGCCATTCCAGGATAGTTCTGGGGATAAATAGTAGTTAGGACAGTTTTCTTAATTCTTACGAATGGTAATCAGCATTATTTTTTAACTTCCATTTCCAATCATGTTGCTTTAGATTAAAGGCTAAAGTGCACTTATATTTCCGTAATTCATTTAGTTCTCAGCTCTTCAAGGCAAAATTCACATTGCTGTCTCACCTTCAGTAATGGTCTCTGTTATTTCCCTCCCTCCTCTATGTTCCTGTTGCATCTTAATCAATGTCCCAAAGCTTTTCTAAACTGACCAAAATGAACTTTAATTTCCCTTTGGTTAAATAATTCATGCTAGAACCAGAGCCAATTCAAAGCTATTTGTCGCAAGAAGCTTGAGGGCTTTATAGAGTCTTAAATACTTTCCCAAATTATAATTCACAATTTATTGCTGCTCATGTTTCTTTCTAGAAAAATGTTGAATTAGTGATATGTATTTTGTGATGAGAGAGAAAAAATATTTTGTATTTAACAATATTGATTTAATGATTTTGAAATATATCAATGAGAATTATCATGACAATATCTAAAATATATTGCTGTTCATTAGATGTAGACATTAGAATTCTTCCACTAGGGAAACCCTGAGACAGCATATAACAGCCATCTATCTATCTATCCATCCATTCATACCATGCTTATCACCATGGTATCTGAGTACCTATTCAAAAACATAACAGAAAGTAAGAATCAGTTTTGTAACGTAATTAATCTGCTGAACGACAAAATAAGATATTTGTTATGAATTTTCTCTTAGATTGGTCAAAAACACCTGACTGTTACCTTTTGTGGTGGGAAGAAAAGGGACAAGAGCCAAAGTATATTATAAAAATGAAAAGGAAGGTAAAATGACAGGTAACTCTGAATACTGGCATTACTACATGATGTTTGATAGTTTGGCATGCTCCTAGTGCACATGTGGATAAAGAGTGTTTCAACAGCTGGTGAGAGTTAGTTATAGTGACCCTAATGACACTCTTGATCAGTTGTTGGCAGTTTTGATACATGCTGCTATTTTTGTCCTCCAAGCATACTGATAAAACTGATATTGTTTTTCCTGGCATCAAGCTTGTAAAGCAAATGGAACCAGGCACAAGCAAAATAAAGCAGAACAAGTTATAGTTGATTAAACATGTAAAGAAAACAAATCTATACACAAAACAGCAAAGGACCAGAACTGAACCTTTAATAAACAGAAGAGGGTTCTCCTCCCAAAACTCTGTGGGTTTGAGTTTCTCTTGTAGGAGAACTCCAGATGGCTCAGGAAAGGGATCATCAGAGTTGGTGCCAGCCCCAACATCTGGTTGCACCACTCTGCTAGTGAAGGATTGGAGTCATGGAACTTCCCTAAAATATGCTATGTTAAGGGGCCAGAGAGATAGACCTGCCCACAGCACAGTTATACCCAGCAGAAAATTCCCTGACACAAGTGGAACTGTATGGCCAGATTACAGCCTGAGAAGCATGAAGGGGCTGTAACAAACCACAGATTCTAGCCCTGTCTATTTTCTCCTAGTGTGATTTAACCTAATCACGTGGACACTATCTGTGTTCTATTAGCACGTCACCATAGTGTAATGACTCCTAAGTTAACTCAACTTGAAATGATAGCTGCAAAAAAAAGTAACATCCTTAACTGATAATGTTTGGAAGTATTATTCAACTAACACAGAGAACAATTATATGACACTATCACAATCTGACACGCTTCTCCTCTAAGTGGTCACCCGTCTGTTGTGAGTGAAACCAGCTGCTGGGTTCTACATTCTTCTAAGCGAACAAGTCTGGCCCTTCCTTGGGATATGGGACTCAGCAGTGCACACATCCCAAACCCTAGAACCAGTGCCTCAGGTCTCCCAATCCCTTTTCCACATCCTCAGCCTGGTTATTTATACATATTCCCCCAGAATTCCACATAGCTGTAAGGCCCTCTGGCTTCTAGTTTAACCCGCTCCAGAAACAATGAGGCAGGGAAGCAAGGAACACAGGCTTAGCCAAGGAATTCCTTATACACAGTCACTTTACTATTTAAAAGCACTGGAGATCTCTGAAAAACAACAAAAGTCCTGACATGCACCCTCCCCATATCTGATCTTACTCTTTCTATGCGTTTATGGTCTTGTCAGCATTTCACCCTAGGCCCTACTGTCTTCTCTTTTTTCAGCCAGTTCTTCTGGCATGTGGTGATGGATGGCACTTTTGCTCAGAGAAGCAATCCCCCTTAAAAACAGCCTCTCTCCTTTGTCTATGTGCCCTGTCTGAAAAGCTGCAGATCTACCACCTATGCTGGTACCCTAGTATAGAAAATCCATTATTCCCTGGGGCCAGCTGTTGAGTGAGACTCGAAGTTGATAGCCCTAAACTGCTCTGTGATGGCTTCTCAGTCCTTCAATGAGATGACAAGCACCTTTTCTGGACAGGGTGGTTGACTGGAATACATCATATTAGACTTGCATTGGGCAAGATTATACATGTGTTCAGCACATGGCACAAAATAGAGGTTACACTATAAAATGGAGTTTACAGTTTCTGCAGACATATCCCAGTCTGTCACAACCACTATGCAAGAAAATTATCTTCAATCTTGATATGACTGATTTTTTTATATATTTAAGACGTGACTTATTACAGAGATATGGCAGGGGAAGGGGGCAGGAAATTCAAGGTCCAGAATAATGCTTTTCTGGAAAATACCCTGAAAACAAAAATGGGTTTGTACTTTTATGAATTTTTATGATGAACAAAGAAATCCTTTCAGTTTTGTTGTGGTTGTTTCCTTGAAAGAGAAAAATATTTAAGTCGGTATAATGTTACATTTGTAAGTTTTCTTTGTTTCTATAAGAAAGAGTGTACTACTATTGGAAGTGGTGTTGCTAATTGTGTTTACCTGAACGTATATGAATTCAGTGTTGGAGAAATGCCTATTGTCACCAGTGACGTCTGCTTTGCCTTAGCTCCTCGCTGTGATTGATTTACTTGTTTTGTGTAGTTTCTTCCTTACAGATGCTTCAAAAAATTACAGAAATCTTAAGTTATTATAATAATTTACATAATGGCAAAGTGTGCTTGGTGCTTTACAGATAAACATGAAAATAGGGCCTTGATCCCAAAGATCTTACAAATAGTTTAAATAGAAAGCGTATATATTGAAGATGGGGGATGGCTACTAAAGAGCAGTCTGATTAGCTAAATAACTTTATCATTCATCTTGTTAGTTCAAGTATTTCTATGTCTATGGAAAGAAATGCACCCAGGGACTTGACAGAAAAGAAGCTTAAAACTGGGGGTTTCAAAAGTGGTGAAGAGAGTTAGGCAGCCAACTCCCATTGACTTCCAGCTTAAGGCATTACAAAATGAGTATATGAAAAATTCCAGGCATAAGAAGCCAAATTGGATGAAGGTTTCAGAGTAGCAGCTGTGTTAGTCTGTATCCGCAAAAAGAACAGGAGTACTTGTGGCACCTTAGAGAGTAACAAATTTATTAGAGCATAAGCTTTCGTGGGCTACATCCGAAGAAGTGGGCTGTAGCCCACGAAAGCTTATGCTGTAATAAATTTGTTAGTCTCTAAGGTGCCACAAGTACTCCTGTTCTTTTTGCGGATGAAGGTTAGTCATGCAGCTTGGGTGTAGCAAAACTGATGAAGGCAGAGGAGAACAGAGACAAGAACAGGAAGCAGGTAGGAGATTAAGTTGAAGACTAGATGGATGTGGTCAAAATTCAAAATAAAGTGGAGGATTCTCACAGCAGGATTCTGGACAGACTGACGAGGAGATTGGTACCAAGAATCCCAGATAAAGATTTCCACAGTAGGAATAGAAAGGAACTGGCAAATTCTAGATATATTGTTTGAAGAACCTACAAGATTTAGCTGCAACCAGCTTTCAAACTTGAGAAACAAGACATGTAGTGGCATTGCCAAAGATGAGAACAGAAAGAAGAAAAAGGAAGGCGTACTATATCCCATAGTTGGACAAAATTTGAGTTAATTCACAAAATATCCATAAGAATGGTCTACCTGTAGTAGTAAAGGATTTTTCAGTTGGTGATGGAACATGGAAGAACATTAATAGAAACGTATGTGGAAATTTGCACAGCATTTGCCTCTATAATGCCTGGCTCTTATATAAGTAGACATATATTTATAAGCATTGATATCCATTTACATTAATTCAGTGTTCACAGTGTTGTTGTAGCCTTGTTGGTCCCAGAATATGAGAGACACAAGGTGGGTGACATAATATATTTTATCAGACCAACTTCTGTTTGTGGAAGGGACAAGCTTTTTGAGCTTTCACAGAGCTCTTCTTCAGGTCTGGAGAAGGAAACTAGAGTGTCAAAGCTAAATACAAGGTGGGACAGATCGTTAAGCATAAAGGATTCATACATGTTGTAGGAGACCACTTAAAATGAAGTGGGCAATTAACACTTCTGGTGTTGTAGGGCAGTGGAGGAAGATAGTAGGCACATTGTTGGAATGGTCCATAACACCAGCGTCTCTGTTAGGTCCATGGTTTTTAGTGTCCAGCAGAGTTATGAATTTAAGTACCCAGGCTTGTCCTTTGAAGATGTGTAGGTTTCTTTAAGGATGAGGACTAAGAAGTCAGATATGGAGTGAAAAGTGGGGAAAAAACCACCACTTTTGTGAAAAAAGTGTTCACCCATGCATGATGCGGTGTTTTCATCTTTTATTATTTTTCTGTGTGGGTTCATTTGAGAGCTTAGTGATTGTCTCATTTCTTCCACATAATTGTTGTTGGGACATTTAGTTCACTGGATGAACTACACCACATGTTGTGATAGGCATGTGTAAGACCCACACATCTGCAAAGATGTGTTGGGGTGGGGAGGTGTTGATCATTGTAGCAGTGGAGATATGTCTGCAAGTTTTTCATCTGTTGTTCTGGTGAACAGATCTTGAAAAGGGTGACCCCCCAAAAATCTAACAATCTTCTATGCAGGGCCAGCTCCAGGCACCAGCTGAGCAAGCAGGTGCTTGGGGCAGCCCAGGGGAAGGGGCAGCATGTTTTTTTTTTTCTGCCGCTTGGGGCAGCAAAAGCCCTGGAGCCGGCCCTCCTTCTATGACATTTATTTAGAAATATATTTGAATTAGATCATTGCTTTTGCCACCAGCACAGGAAAGCTACAAGAGGAGGGCTCTCCAGTAATTTAAATTAAGGCATAAATAGTAGCAATTATGATGAATTCAGAGCTGATGTAACAGTAACTCCATTAAACTTCTGTTTATATGAGTTTTGACAAGTCTGAGTGTGGTGTTCATAGAGAAGTGGATAAAGAATGTTACTTGCAATTATATTTTTATTACTAGAAAGGAAAGAATTTGAAAGAAAAAGAATGAGCTAAAATAAATATTTAGCACTACATTTTACTCTAAACCATGCTGGTGTACATCTGAAGTAACTCCATTGGAGTCTATGGAGTAACTCGATTTATATTGATGTAAAAGAGAAAAATATTCTAAAATTCAGAATAATTACTCACTTGTGTGCTTGTACTATATTAGACTATATCCCAACATAGTAAGACAAAGCTATTCAAAGTCTGAATAGTTTTTCACAATTTGAAAAGCCATGCAATTTTCACTGACCTGACAGCCTTCTACCATATCTAGTCACTACAGCTGGTTGGAAGAAAAAAGAAACTGTTTAAAATGTGATTTTAAAAACTGCTGGTTTTCTTTTTTTTAATTTCAAAATTTTATTGGAATTTATTGAAAAGTTACAACCCGTTCTCCAAATGACAAATAAATAAATAAGTTGCAAAAATGTCCAAAATTTGGGGGAGTTTTTTAAAAATCCAGTAAAAATCCAGAACTTTTTTACCAGCTCAGCTAATCATTTCTACTACCCGTTTCTCTACCTTCAGGAATAATTGTGCCATCTGGCAGCCCACTTCTAATAGAACAAAAGCAACAAGACCTCTTACAGTGTCAGAAGGTTCAAAACCCATTCTAGCCAAACTCTCTTGAGCTTGATGGCTGAGTAATTCAAGAATTTAATACAGAGACTATAACTTAAGTATTTTTTTCTGGCGTAATGCAACCATGGGATCTACTACATGCAGATTAAAGAAGCCCAGTGTAACAGAGCCAAGCAAAGTATGATGTAAGACTGAAGCAGAGGGATAAAAACATATGTTTTAGCTACTTAAAAATAAGATATGAGGGAAAGTCTTTCAAAACATTCTAGACCGTGTTTTATAATTTGAAAACTTTGATATGCCATGTAATAAATAGAAAAAAAAATCTTAAAAACAGAGATGTTTTGCAAATGCAGGAAATGGGTGACAGAAAACAGAATCCTAAACTATAAAAGCAAACAAACAAAGAGCATTCCCAATACTTTGTGGCCACTCAGGCTTTAATCAAGCAAGGCCATTCATTTTAACAATCAAGCCACATTCAGTTTACTGCCCCAAAATAGCATTCGGACTCAATCACAGGAAAACAATCAAGCAGAAAAGCTAGTTTAAAAATTAAAAGTAAAAGCAAATAAGTCATGACTACAGCTGTATGAATAACTGATTTTTCAATTCAATAGCAACTCCAAAAAAATAAAAATTATTTCTGATTTTGTTTCATTTTGATTTTGAGCATTTTTAACTTTAAAAAATAAAAAAACCTCTGAAGGAAATTTTGAAATGAAAAATCATTGCTCCTTGAAAAATTGAAAGATTGTTTTGAAATTTGAAAGCCCTTTGCCTTTTTCAGAATCTTTTTTCCCTACACATATAGTTAAGTAAAACAGACACATATTCATGAAATGTTTTAGTGTTACTGAATCTGTATTTTCTACTAAAAAAAGTTTTGGCCTTAACGTTTTGCACATCTCTAGTCATGACATGGACAAAAAGAGGGGAACATGGAGGAGAAGGATCTTTTTGCAATCTCTTAGTGAGCAGTATTCCTTTCTGAAAAGAGCCAGCCACCGGAGATCATTAGAAAATTAGGTGGTTCGGTTTAAAGCAGTCAGTCCAGGGTTCTTGAAAGTCAGTGAGAAAATGTATCACTGATATTTTTGGGAAGAGAGATATCTTGTTAGAGGCCAGTCCAGCATGATGGTTCAGAAGTTGTGAGACATCTGTTAGTGATAATTGAAACCTGATGTCTAGTACAGGCCATGGACTGCCAAAGAGATTATGGTGGAGAAGTTTATGTGAAATTTGCCTGGAGGAAACAGGGAATGTGTCTGTTGACACTGGGAAGAGATCCTGACAGGGGTCGTCAGTTGGTGTGGTACTATATCGTAGTGGATACTGTTTGTGGAGTCCAGGAAGAAGCCCCACAAGGGGCTCAGGGTCAGTTGAGTCAGGAGGATAGACTAGTAGAGCAACCCAGAGTACACCTTTACACCGATATAATGCGACCCGATATAACACGAATTCGGATATAACGCAGCAAAGCAGCGCTCCGGGGGGCGCTTTGATCTGCGCACTCTGGCAGATCAAAGCAAGTTTGATATAATGTGGTTTCACCTATAATGTGGTAAGATTTTTTTGCCTCCCGAAGACAGCTTTATATCGGGGTAGAGGTGTATCACTATATCTTCACCATGAAAGCTGGAGTCCCCAGACAGGAATATCTGATAACAAATGGTTTAGAGCAAAGATCCTCCCCCACTGACAGCACCAAGGAAGGAAGGTGAGCAACCAATCCATTATGAGAAGGCAAGCATATCACCAAGCTTATGGCATGAACCTAAACCCACTTTGTGAGCAACTGGAACGCACAAGCAGGGTCTGCCTATACCCAGACCAGTGGATCCCTCCCAGGTTTTTGCACTTGTTCAAAGTTTCATAGGCTGTGGAGCTTGGGGTGTGTGTGCATGGCCTGACCACTTATAAGCAGAGGTCCCATACTAAATCAGTACAGCTGCTGCCAGAGTGGTCCAAAGCATCTCTCCAACTATGTGATCACAACATCATGGAAATTTGACTTGGCTGCCCCTCCATTCATAGGGAGGGGTGGCTGGACAAAATTTCAGTGACTGGCATCACTCAAATGCCACTCTGTCCAGATAGTGGTCAATGGTTTTGCCACCCGTTACAGGGGGCGTCTGCTCCTGAATGGCAACCCACTGAGAACTCGACTCCTAGCGCACCAACTCATGTGCTGTGTGTGTACGAGAGAGGGGAGACTCTGAATTGGTGCCACTGGCTTAGACTACTGTTATTGCAGGGCCTGAATGCTTGCAAGTCAAGAACAAAGGAATGGATGTACTAAGCTCGTTATTCTGGTCCAGGTCTAAAGGGCTGAGGTTCAAGGTCTACTCCAGTCTGGCAGGAAGAACTTAGACCAGGAAGAAATGGTCAGCCCTGAAGAATGTTGATCTGTTGGGACACTAAGCCCTATCATAGAACCATGGTTCAGTTGAGTCCATCATCATCACATTAGCCTATCTGTCATATGGGTGAGACTGAGAGTACTCTTTAAACTAGAGCCTGAGAAATTAACTGGATTTTCCAACTTTAGGATGGAGAGTGAAAGAATAACATATTAAGCCATTCTTATGACCAAGTGCTGTGGAATCCCAAGAGTGAGTCAGCATCTTTGCTATGAGCTGAAAGCTAACCTGTTTTACTGAATGGAATTAATAATCAGTTGCTAGTTCCCTGGCCTCCTACACTTGGTTCATGCTGTTCTCTTTGCAGAACATTTGGTGAAGAAAAAATATATGGCTCAAAGCTACTCATTCACTTCTCCTGTTTGGGAAGCCAAAGGAATAGCTGACTTCTATGCTTCCTTCCCTGTGTGCCAGTCAGTGTGGTGCCCAGTGGGGTACCTAAAGCCCAATTATTACCTGTTCCACTAAGAAAAGTTCTCTTTGATAGGACTGGACTTGATGTATAAAATAAAAGCATAGCCAGACAAATGGATTAAGTCACCCATTACCTGGAGACAGTTCCACTTTGAGGTATAATGGCCAACACATTCACTTGTGAAATATTTAAGGTGTTTGCCTAAGTGGAAATGTCCCAAAATATCCTAGGGGAATCAGGAGAGTCATGTCATGTCTAGGCTCATCAAAGATGTGCATGAGTTGCTAAAAATAAAGACATCAGAACCTCTTATCTACTGCATTCAAACTGACATCCTGGTAGAATTATTTAATGAGAGATTTGCAAAGATGCTCAAGAAATGTACAGACCTAGACTTCTCCCCAGCATTTGTCTCTCCTTTTACTGTGTTTTCTCTTTCCTTGCTGATGTCCTGCTCTATAGCCCCAGACTACCCTTGTGCTGAGGATCTCTGGACCAGTGCTGATGCTTCAAGATTTATACCACTAGATTTCCTATTACTTTGGAATAGACGGAGTACAAAAATGGATATGTCTTTGGAAGAATTCAGAGTGACTAAAAAGAATTAGCATTTTATGTGACCTTTACATTCGTAAGTTTACTGAGGGACAAAAGGAAACAAAATAATGACTTAAATCATTTAATATCCATTCTTATTTCCGATTTAACATCTACTTTAACTGTCAGGGTGGGGGGATGTTTTATTGCAATTTAAAAACTATTCAGATATTAACAGGAAAAAGAACCAGGAAAACACTGGCCTCAGAAATTTAAATCCAATGGTAAAAATAATGATAAATGTTATTGGGAAAGCAGGAAATTAAACCAATTTCATTATAATTGTCTGACAAATTCACTTATTGAGCCTTATGCAGGAGGATTAGCAAACAGTACATGATATTGAACAGATTACAAAAAGTAATCCAGAAAATTTATTTCAGTCCATGGCTTTTTTATCTACTTTATTTTCTTCTCTTTATCCTACTGTTGGCCTTCACCTCTACTCAGAAGGACAGACAAGTAGTCATGTCTGGATTTGATGCCAGTTCTTCTTTATGAATCAAGAGTTGCTATGTAAACTGTGTTGCCTGCAGCCTTTTCCCCTGAAGGCTAGCCACATTACTTTTGAAACTTATTCAGCTTTCTTCTTCTTGGGGCTCAGGATCTTGAATTTGTTTTGAAATATATCTCTGTGTTAGTAATGCCACATCTCATTGTGGCACCTGACCTCCATCATTCACAATTACAAACTAAAAGCAGTAAGTTTTTGTTTCTGACATTTCCTACTGTCTTTGCAATTGTTACAGGAATGGATTCAAGCTGTGTTGTTTCTAATTTTCATTACAGATTTTGTCATGAGAATATGAGACATTGGAATATGTAGTGCCTTATTTACAGCACAACCTAGTTAGACCTTTTCTAAAATAAAATTCCAGCTATCTAGTAACTGAATGATGAAAGGTTAATGCGTTATATAGCATATGTACAGCACTCGCTCTTGATCATAAAGGACTGGGTTTTTAAAATCCAAGTGAAGTGAAGTTTTCAAAATGATATGGGTTAACTAAGCTTGCACCTACATGGAAACAGGTAACAAGAGAATAATATTTCCGCCTTTTCAGTCTTTTGTAGATTGATGAATCAGTAGCCATTTCAATTACTCAGTAACCTGTTAGGAGGTAGAATGATCCTCCAATGACCAGGATGAGTGTAAATTATGGGGCATTACATTTCTGGGTAGTTTTTTTTTAGCAAGATACTGTAGCTAGCGGTTTGTATTTGCCCTAATAAATATATTGGTTAAAATTATGGTCGCTGGAAACTAGCATTGGAAAAAAATTCAAATTTAGACCAGGTGTGTTAAAAAATCGATGTTAAGGAAAATTTGTATAATAGCATGTCATCCATGGAAAGTGCAGTTTTGGTCCCTCTGCCATAGTTATAGAGCTTGCTGCCCCTATGACCCAGTTCAGGTTTCTTTGAGTGCACCTCCTTAGGTGCCTTTACCTCCCAGCATGGAATCCCGTGATTCTCCCACTCTTAGGGTATGTCTTCAGAGTACTGTTAGTTTGAGTTATAACTCAAGTGTTACCCCTAACTCAACTCTCCTCCATACACAAAAATCTCTAGCTCAAGTTAAGTGGTGCTTTAAGATCAAGCTAGGTAGCCCATTGCAGGGTGGGGAGGGGCGCGTAAGGTCCCAAGCTTGAACACAGAATGATGGGAGGTGATGCCCCAGCTAATAATCCAGTGGGGATGTGACCGCTTCAGTTACACAGCTCATCAACAACTAATCTAATCACACTGTGCTGCCAATCAAATCACCCTGTGTAACAACTCCAGAGACTGCTGTTTTGCATTGTGATCTCTTTTGCTCAGTGTAAGGTATCTTGAGGGCAGTAACTCCAGTGTATTAACTCAAGATAACTGGGGCAGTGAAAACAAACCCTTAGACTAGGTGCCCATGCTACTAACTGTGATTACTCAGCAGGTCTAACTGGCAGAGGAACCTGATAATCTTCCTTTTGGGAGCTGTGACCAGAGGTTGTTCAGGGCTGGAAGGGACCTTGACAGCTCACATAGTCCAGTCCTCTGATTTGAAGCAGGACCAAGTAAATTTAGAATCCAGGATGGGTGTTTGTCTAATCTATTCTTAAAAACCTCCAAATGATAGTGATTCCAAAACCTCTCTTGGCAGCCCATCCCAGTGCTTAATTATCCTTATAGTTAGAATGTTTTTCCCAATATCTAAACTAAATCTCCCTTGCTGCAGATTAAGCTGATTACTATTTATCCTAACTTTAGTGGACATGGAGAACAATTGATTACTGTCCTCTTTATAACTAGCCCTGAACATATTTGAACGCATTATCAGGTCCCCTCTCAGTCGTCTTCTTCTTCTTCTTCTTCTTTTTTTTTTGAAGAGTGCAAGAATCAGACAGCTTTCTTAAAACAAAGTATTGTTAAATCTTAACAGTAGGAACAGCAAAGTATAAGAGAAAAAGGGGTTCAACACCATAAGCAGTCTATAGGCATATCCATTGTACCTTGGGAAGCTTAGCACATTCCTCATGAACAGCCCCTGACAACTGTCCCCCTTTTTCTAGAGAGTCACTTTCTAGCTGTTAATGTCCTTTTGATCTTTAGGCTCCCAGCTTTGGTAAAACAGCTGTGTAACTTTGGCTGAAGACTGGAACTATTGTCCTCACAGCTATTAGCTCAGCTATTTTTCCTTAACCTCTTGTCCTGTTTTTCAGGATGAGTCATGTTGAATCCATTGTATTGCCCTCCAGATAGTTTCCTAACAACTCTGCAATTAAAATTAGCATCCACATGCCTACAGTGAACATTCCTATAACCTAATAGAGACATACAATAACTATTCCAATAATGGGGTCATATACAATATTAATAAATATTACAGATTGACACCACACTCTTTACATCCTTCCTCACAGATTTGTTTGGCCTTCTGGCATTAAACCTCATGAGATTTCATGCTGTCTGATGGCCTTCTTCCCTTGCTCCTTGGAAGCTTGACTTGGACCTCAGTAAATCAACTTCACCTCTTTCCCATGAAAGGTAAATAGGGCTCATGGGGCACATCCCTTTTCCCTGCAGCTAGAGGAACACAAATGCTCATTCCCGCTCCCAGGAAGTAAAGAATGGAATAGGAAGTTCTCAGAGAAATGAAGGAATAGAAAAAAATCGCAGGGAAATGGGGTAAGATTTAAGAAAAGACAAGTCTGTCTGAAATAAGTATTTTTTTATTAATCCTAATTGAGCTATAAATAATGTACATATTTTGTTAATGTTCTTTTCCTCATGGAAATTAAAAAAAAGTAATAAATATTGTCAATATTTCTTGTATATTTTCAGTTGTCTTAGGTATAATGAAAGATTTGGATTTTTTAAATATATGTGCAATTGATGTGATTCCTTTATGTTTAAATGTTTGCCAAGAAGCCCTTCACCCCTCCTACTCTGGCAATATCCTTATTTCAGAACTAGCCTGTTTAATTCCCTTAATTAACATGTTTTACATATATTGAATTTCTTTCAGTCTTAGCTAGAAAACCCATGTAATCAACAGGCCAGATTTGCCACTTGTACTCACACTGAGAAGAGACTGTTCTTAACATCAGAGAGACTACTGAAAATGTAATGTGACCAGGAGGTTAGAGTAGATGATCATAAAGGTCCCCTCCTGGCCTTGACATCTATACAATATAAATTTAAAACAGTCCTGATTCCCATCAAACTTCAGGATAATGTAATTCAGTCATTAAACTCAGGGGTAACTCACCAGTACTGTTCATCATACAGTTGTCACAGGTGTTTTTGGAGATCTAACACTGGACTCCAAAAAAACATTATATTAGCTATTTTGTTATTGGACTCAAATGTGTTTTGAACAAACCATTTTGGCACTGAATCAAACCCTAACTGCAATGCATCACTCAACTACTCATCTGTAGTAGTTGATTTCAAATGCAAAACTCTCTTATCTGAATGCAAATACACTAGCTGAACATAGATCATTCCTTTAAAAAAGGACTGGGCCAGAAATAGGCTTTCTGAAAGCCCTTTATTTCAGCTTCATATAGTATAAATTATTACTGCTTTTGGGAGGTCCTACAGTACCTCTATATCTTATTAGGAATACTGCCAACATAGATAATTAGGCCCAAACTATAATATTCCCACTACATTTTTTGTAGTAAATATTCCTCTATACCCAAACCAACTGCCTTTCAAAAGGAGGGTGACAGAGTGCTGGAGGCTAAAAATGAGCCAGCCCTCTGATTGCTTAGGTACCAGTTAGTTCCCCTGGGACGGTGATTGGGGAATAAGTGGCCAATTAGCTGATCAATTTGGGGGTGGATGAACCAATTAGCCATCAATTGAGGCATCTACAAGAAAAAGGAAGGAGGTGAAGGGGAGAGGATTGGGTTACATTGAGATCTCCCAAGGCAGAGAGATCTCTGTTCCTCTCTGGTCCTGTGGGAAAGAGAAACCATTGTAAATACTCAGCAGCCCAAGACAGTATTGGTGTTGGTGGTGGAAATATAAATAAATAATATGGAGGTACCACTCACTGGAGGTTTCCGGGCATCAACTCTGCAATTAAAATTAGCATCCACATGCCTACAGTGAACATTCCTATAACCTAATAGAGACATACAATAACTATTCCAATAATGGGGTCATATACAATATTAATAAATATTACAGATTGACACCACACTCTTTACATCCTTCCTCACAGATTTGTTTGGCCTTCTGGCATTAAACCTCATGAGATTTCATGCTGTCTGATGGCCTTCTTCCCTTGCTCCTTGGAAGCTTGACTTGGACCTCAGTAAATCAACTTCACCTCTTTCCCATGAAAGGTAAATAGGGCTCATGGGGCACATCCCTTTTCCCTGCAGCTAGAGGAACACAAATGCTCATTCCCGCTCCCAGGAAGTAAAGAATGGAATAGGAAGTTCTCAGAGAAATGAAGGAATAGAAAAAAATCGCAGGGAAATGGGGTAAGATTTAAGAAAAGACAAGTCTGTCTGAAATAAGTATTTTTTTATTAATCCTAATTGAGCTATAAATAATGTACATATTTTGTTAATGTTCTTTTCCTCATGGAAATTAAAAAAAAGTAATAAATATTGTCAATATTTCTTGTATATTTTCAGTTGTCTTAGGTATAATGAAAGATTTGGATTTTTTAAATATATGTGCAATTGATGTGATTCCTTTATGTTTAAATGTTTGCCAAGAAGCCCTTCACCCCTCCTACTCTGGCAATATCCTTATTTCAGAACTAGCCTGTTTAATTCCCTTAATTAACATGTTTTACATATATTGAATTTCTTTCAGTCTTAGCTAGAAAACCCATGTAATCAACAGGCCAGATTTGCCACTTGTACTCACACTGAGAAGAGACTGTTCTTAACATCAGAGAGACTACTGAAAATGTAATGTGACCAGGAGGTTAGAGTAGATGATCATAAAGGTCCCCTCCTGGCCTTGACATCTATACAATATAAATTTAAAACAGTCCTGATTCCCATCAAACTTCAGGATAATGTAATTCAGTCATTAAACTCAGGGGTAACTCACCAGTACTGTTCATCATACAGTTGTCACAGGTGTTTTTGGAGATCTAACACTGGACTCCAAAAAAACATTATATTAGCTATTTTGTTATTGGACTCAAATGTGTTTTGAACAAACCATTTTGGCACTGAATCAAACCCTAACTGCAATGCATCACTCAACTACTCATCTGTAGTAGTTGATTTCAAATGCAAAACTCTCTTATCTGAATGCAAATACACTAGCTGAACATAGATCATTCCTTTAAAAAAGGACTGGGCCAGAAATAGGCTTTCTGAAAGCCCTTTATTTCAGCTTCATATAGTATAAATTATTACTGCTTTTGGGAGGTCCTACAGTACCTCTATATCTTATTAGGAATACTGCCAACATAGATAATTAGGCCCAAACTATAATATTCCCACTACATTTTTTGTAGTAAATATTCCTCTATACCCAAACCAACTGCCTTTCAAAAGGAGGGTGACAGAGTGCTGGAGGCTAAAAATGAGCCAGCCCTCTGATTGCTTAGGTACCAGTTAGTTCCCCTGGGACGGTGATTGGGGAATAAGTGGCCAATTAGCTGATCAATTTGGGGGTGGATGAACCAATTAGCCATCAATTGAGGCATCTACAAGAAAAAGGAAGGAGGTGAAGGGGAGAGGATTGGGTTACATTGAGATCTCCCAAGGCAGAGAGATCTCTGTTCCTCTCTGGTCCTGTGGGAAAGAGAAACCATTGTAAATACTCAGCATCCCAAGACAGTATTGGTGTTGGTGGTGGAAATATAAATAAATAATATGGAGGTACCACTCACTGGAGGTTTCCGGGCATCAAAGGGTGTGGATGGAACATTCTCCATTGCAAGGAAATCTCTGCAGCTGGACCATTAAAACCATAACAACAACAAAAACAAGACACCAGCTTTGTTACAACTGTAGATGGAAGCCCAGTCATGGCAAGAAGATGTGCATGTCCACTGCCTTAGACTATTGGAAAAATAATGTATTATAATTGTTTTTGTTTGTTCTCTAGCTAGTAATGACTGTTTATGCATATTGGTATTAGAAGATGATCTTGGGGAGCTAACTTAGAAGATAAACCCTTCTGGCCCTCTGCCCACATATAGTAGTGATCATAGGTATGATGATAACTCTTACCACTCCCCACGGATACCAAAATCTTCCCTTTCCCAGTACTTTTCAGCCACTATCTTCTATTAGTCACATAATTAGTTTTTTATATATATACACACACACACACACACACACACACACACACACACACACTATCCTATCAGCCAACCACCAGATATGGTATCTGAGTTATGGAAGTCTGTCAAGTTTACTTCATTTTTTTTTTTTTTTACAGTAGTGAGCAGGAATGAGCATCCAAACCAAATTATAAAAAATAATAAGTGAGATGCATATCTGGCAGCACAGCAGTAACATTTCTCACTATAATTAGCACTTTAAACAAATCTGACTATAGAAAAGCCTTATACAGTGATAGAGATATTTATTGGTGAATGAAGTTCAAAAATAAATCAGAGGTTCAGTTTGGAGAAGCCACCCAAAATTATGTCCACCCAAGCCTTATTTGAAATATTCAAACCTCTTTTGTCTACAAAATTTGGTTGAAATTTTTTCTTCAGGGAAGGTGAAGGCTTTCAGCTTTAAATTAGGCCAGAAAAAATGTAAGATTAACAATAAGATTAACCTTACTCGTGCCATTTGGGCACTTCTATTTCTAGGCCTAGCCAAAAACAGTAAGTGCAAAAGTGGACAAAAATGAGAGGGCAGGGGAATCCAAACATTTTCCAAAGTGTTGAAGACTCAATTCAGTTAAAAATTAGTTTTGGACAAATATTTATGTCACTTCTTATTTTATCTGAATTGATCCACCTCTCTTTAACTGTAAGGCATACAATCGGAGTTCCCATGCTCCTTCCCTCATGACCTACAGGAAATGATAGGATGTTGTTTTTCTTTGTAGGAAGACTTTTGGTTACCGGCAATGATTATTAAGTAGAGATATGATCCCAGAATGAAGGAGGTTATGGCCCAAACTCAGATTTTTAAGTGTCGGCTACTTTATGAAATAAAACAATAGTGGAGTAGCCAAACTAATGTGCTTTCATTTATAAGACTGTATGAACAGTGAATATATATTTGAATATTTAGCTCCTTAATCATTCCCTTAGCTGATCACTTTGATACTTTTAATGTTCAGGCTACTGTTCTTTCTTTGGCATAAATATATAGTGGCAAACTTAAAATTAACAAAGTGTATTAGTAGTTTATTTAAAATCTGTCAGATTCAGCTCCTATAGCCTACTTTATGTGTTAGCAATATATAAACAAAAAACATGGAGACAAGTTTCAAGGTAACCAGGATCATTCTGCAAATCCATTTGAAGAGTCTGCTAATGCAACTTGATAGTACAGATCAGCAACCTGAGACATGAGATTATCCACTACAGCCATCAAAAGAGCCACATATTTTCTAAAGCATATAAACTCATTTGCCATTTTAATAGGACCTATGGTTCTATCATGCATGGCTATTATTTAACTAGTCCTTTTAAGTTAATCATGAAATAAATCATTAAGACTTCACAAAACCCACATGATGGCTGTGTATGGGTTTTTCTCCAGAGCTAAGATTTTGTTTTTCCATTGTACATTTGGTACTTAGGAAGTGCTAGTTTTTCTCTGGACTCTTTTTCAATGTAAAAGAAGGGAGGGGGGGGAATTCCACGTGACATCTCTGGGGCCTCAGTCACATGTGTTGCTTGTAATCAATCCAGCCTTTCAACCCTACAAATGCCTATCTCAAATTGTCACATACCCTTTGTGTAAATATTCCTGTGCACAATCAATATAATTTATTAAAAGTGATTTCAATCATTTCCAATTATATGTCCCAGGAATCTGTCTGAATAGACTATTGGAATTCTTTATTTTCATTTGTTTCTCATTCTCAAGCAATTTTAAATGCTGATTTTCTATTAAAACCAGGGCAGTGACCAATGAAAACATCTGGGAGTACTTTAACTAACCTAATTCTCTTAGGTTGTTTTACTAATAGCCAGTCAATTAGGAAGTGGTGGATCTTTTAATAATGAAATTCAACAGGATCATTTACAAGTTGCTATACCCAAATGTCTTATAATTCCTTTCTTAAAACCAAAGTACAATGAATCCAATTACTATCAACTCCCCAAAATAATTAACTCAGCCTTAAGAATAAGTGGCTGCAATTGATCACCAAATCTCTTCAGATCTTGGAATTCAATGTTAATTTGATAAAGGACATTTAGCATGAATTTGTGAGAGAAGGAGGTCATGTCAGAATTCACTTGCATTTTGAGAGTGCTTCACTGAAATGGCTGTCAAAGGAGAAACAGTAATTGTACATTGCAAAAGACTTTCCTATAAAGTGAAGGGTCTACTCTCCATCAATGCCTAGGGTATTTATTATCATATTTCCAATAATAATAATAATTAATATCTGACATTGATAAAGCACTTGCTCACCTAAGGAATCCCAAGGAACTTGACAAATCTTGGGGCTACATAGGCTCACATTCAAAGCTGTAATAGGGAAGGAAATGTGTTTTGCATCATGCAAGCAGTAGTAGCAGGAGGCAATGTGCCTGTGGAGGCCAGATGTTTAGCACTGCCAGGTGCATGGGGGGAAAAATACCAACACCATCCATCTTTGCTACTCCTTTGGGAAGAGTAGCTTGTGCGTCTCTCAGTGCAGATGTGAGCCAGTGCACAAGGGAAGAGGTATGGGATCACACTTACCCATCTGCTTTAATGCGTTAAGCATTGCAAACAGTACAAGGGGTTCCACCCCCCATGCTCTCCCTGTAAGTATTCAGGAAGTGAAAACAGCGATATTATGGGTACTTTTTCAGGCAGGACTATTGGAGGTATGGAATATGGGTCCCTGCATTCTCCTTTCCTGCTCCCCAGTGTATCCCTGTTCGTACAATCATAACTTTGTCTTGTGTACATAGAAATCACTTATCCACTTGTCCTTCATCAACCTCACTTTATATTAAGGTTTCATGTATAAATAATGTATAAATATTAATAAACATTTTAATAAAGGTTAATGAATAGTTATTGATTGTCAGAGTCCAACAGATTACTTCTTGCCAATAATTTATAATAATAAATAAAGTGTGACTATTGAATAGTTACTTTGTGGCAGCACGGTGTTCCATTTCCTTAGGCTATGCTGGGACATTGGTAAGGCAGGAAGGAAGGATGACATCGACTAAATCACCAGTACTACTTTGACAACCTTGATCTTTCCTTGGTAATTTCCAGTCCAACTACTGACCAGGCACAGCTGTGGCACTTACATACAGTCCTGGCCATTTAAGTTTCCTGCAGGAAGATGGTGTTTTGTTTTTGCTTTTTTAAACAAACTCTCAGTGTTATTCACTAGAATACATCTTACAGATCAGAAAATCCTCTACAATAGAGAAGGAGTTTAAAAAAAGCCAGGCCTGTGCTAACCAATATCCAGCACACCAATCTGAAAAGGGACCTTTCAGAAATAATGGAAACGGAGAGCTCCTGGAAATAGATTAAAAATTGGTTCATGGTAATGATGGGTGAGTCCCAGAAGGTTTGGTTTGTATAAAAGCATTAAAAAGAATTCAAATGCTTATCTGAATGGTATCCAAATTCCTTGGGCAGAGAAATGAGGTACTTAAAAAAATCTGAACTTTTCCAAACCATATAAAAGAGTCAGAAATCAATTCAATTCAACTTTCAGACAAAACAAGTTATTTCTTACGTTATCTAAACTAACTTATTTTCCTAGCTTAAAGACAACATATTGAAAAGCTACTATTGGGTTGTTGCAGCAGTCAGTGACAACACTCATTATCACTGGTTTAAATTCTACTATGTATTTATCTTAACAGCTCTGGTTGTGGGCATAGCAAGCCAGATAAAAAAGAACATACGGAGTGCCTTGAATTTTTGAAAGGAGAATTGTTAGGTGTAGAAATCAAAAGGATTCATAGAACAATAACCAATTTGTTAAAAAAAAAGAGTAGAAAAGCTTTGTAAATACTCATAGAATCATAGAATCATAGAATATCAGAGTTGGAAGGGACCTCAAGAGGTCATCTAGTCCAACCCCCTGCTCAAAGCAGGACCAATTCCCAGCTAAATCATCCCAGCCAGGGCTTTGTCAAGCCGGGCCTTAAAAACCTCCAAGGAAGGAGACTCCACCACCTCCCTAGGTAACGCATTCCAGTGTTTCACCACCCTCCTATTGAAAAAGTTTTTCCTGATATCCAACCTGGACTTCCCCCACCGCAACTTGAGACCATTGCTCCTTGTTCTGTCATCTGCCACCACTGAGAACAGCCGAGCTCCATCCTCTTTGGAACCCCCCTTCAGGTAGTTGAAGGCTGCTATCAAATCCCCCCTCATTCTTCTCTTCTGGAGACTAAACAATCCCAGTTCTCTCAGCCTCTCCTCATAAGTCATATGCTCCAGACCCCTAATCATTTTTGTTGCCCTCCGCTGGACTCTTTCCAATTTTTCCACATCCTTCTTGTAGTGTGGGGCCCAAAACTGGACACAGTATTCCAGATGAGGCCTCACCAATGTCGAATAAAGGGGAACGATCACGTTCCTCGATCTGCTGGCAATGCCCCTACTTATACAGCCCAAAATGCAGTTAGCCTTCTTGGCAACAAGAGCACACTGTTGACTCATATCCAGCTTCTCGTCCACTGTGACCCCTAGGTCCTTTTCAGCAGAACTGCTACCTAGCCATTCGGTCCCTAGTCTGTAGCAGTGCATGGGATTCTTCCGTCCTAAGTGCAGGACTCTGCACTTGTCCTTGTTGAACCTCATCAGGTTTTTTTCTGCCCAATCCTCTAATTTGTCTAGGTCCCTCTGTATCCGATCCCTACCCTCTAGTGTATCTACCACGCCTCCTAGTTTAGTTTAGTGTCATCTGCAACTCCTCCTACGTTCAACAAGTTTTCAAGAAGGACAGCATACTTGTATTTTTTTTTTTTTTTAGTAAAACAGAAAACAGAACATAAGCCAGAAAAGTTAAGGTGCTTATGAATCAAATATTACTAACATCTGCACAGTGTTTGGATACAAATATTTTAAAATGCCACAGAAGTATTGGAGCATAAGCTTTTGTGAGTGAATACTACAATATGTCTGTTAGTCTATAAGGTGCCACAGGACTCTTTGTCACTTTTTACAGATCCAGACTAACACAGCTACCCCTCTGATACAGAAGTTCTTGTAAGACTATGAAATACATCCATCCTTTTTGCCATTTTGGCTTGTCATGTAGTATGGCAATAGGCAAGTCCTCACTGTGGATATGTCATCATTCGTATTACCAAATTCCAGAAGGAAAAGCCATGACAAGAGAAATGATATCAACAATAACTAGGTTTCTCAGGTTTGTGTTATGATGAAAGTTCAGCCAGATTTGGTCTATGTAATTTAGGCAAAGGTCAGCTGTGAGTGAGGCATATAAGATCTGGATAGGGAAGAAATGGATTGATGCCAAGAAGCTCCTTGATATAGTAACCAACTGGAACCAAGCAGACTTGAATTGAAACTAAGGGAGAAATAAAGAATAGAATCAGTTATAAGTGATTTAGACAGATTTTCATTACACAGAGACTGATGGAAATAAGAAACAAATTGCCAATTGGGTAGCATTAGAAGCAGGTAGTGTAAATCAGTTTCAGATGGAACTTGACAAGTTCTTGAACAAGGAGGCTGTACAGGCACTACCGTAATAGGTGTTCATATTGGTACATCTTTGAGTGTCTTCAATTAAATATGCCCCCACCCTCTTCCTTCATTCATAAATTTCAGCAGGATTATAGAAACAGACATTAGTACATATGATGGCCTTTTGGTGAGCTGCTAATACTCTTTCCTACATCTTGTTCTACTAGAATTTATACCTATTTCAATATTACCCCAAATACTTTAGAAGCTACTATAAGAGTATTACTAACAGAAATATGCACTGTAGGGCACACATGGACTCGATGAATTTTTGTGCTCATGAAAGTGAAAGATTGAAAGCACTAGCTAAACACAAGTAGAAAAAGGCTGAATTGGATATATATTTCTTTATCAAAGTATCAGTGGACCTCAATTCTTATCTAAAACAACTCTGACATTTTCCAAAGTTATCTCTTCATCAGAAACATTAAACTGTTCTAATTTATGTCAACAACATAATCCACTAGGGTCTAGCTTTCAACCAAAAACATCTGTAACTTCAATCTTATTCAAATTTGTTTAGAGAAAAAAAAAAAGTCTTCCCCTTTAAGGTCAAACCAGATTAAACAAAAAGCCTTGCTCAAGACAGTTCAAACTTAAAATAAAAATTAAGGGACTTCTTTCACCCATAGTACCTATAGAACAACAGAAACACTCAGTCACTCACAATCAAACTATCTGACTTTCCTGCCACCTCCCCTCTGGTCTATATAACTTTTTGAGGAGGCATCTCTGACCTGGATTTCTCCATAGAGATCCTGATGAGCCATTAACTTTCATTAGTAGATTGATTACAGTCAAGTGGACAGGTGTCTCCAATCCACTGAAAACCTGGCAAGCTCTTCCAGTAGCATCAGGCTGTTTAGGCAAGGTTTTAATCCTATTATCACCAAATCTTCTATGGGGCTCATTTATCTTATCACAAACCCTTCTTCTCTCAAAGTGGCCTGGTAGTTCCATTGAGCAGAGTCCACTTTCCAAGAAGTTTGATCAGCATTTCCTTGTAACTTCTTGGTTTAATGTAGAACCAAAGCAGAAAAGGATTGTATCATATTGCAGGCATGCTTGCCTGTTTATGGCATGATTAGTATTGACCATTTCTGATAGATACACTCTGGGATCCATTTAATAGATCATACCTCTAAATCACCTAAATAGCATACTATACTTTATGCAATGTTGTGCTACCAATGTACCAGACAGGGGTTCCCAAAAATGTTTTCGAGGTTTGCTTGTGAAACCAAGATACCAAAAGATAAAACAAAGACAAATAAAAACAAAAACTCTTCTCTTCTGAAGTATTTGATGAGCCCCAGAGGAAAGTCATCCTTGATAGCAGAGCATAACTCTCCACAGAGCTGGTGAACAGAGGCTGGGAAGTTATTTAAATCTTTACCTTTGACTTAGTGGCAGAATTTTACAAAATAATTTTTCCTGATACCCTTTAACACATCAATGAATTTGGAGCAGAGAACTTTTTAAATTTTAATTTTCTTTTGGAGACAATGTAATCTCCAAAATATAGAAAAGATCAAGGGATAAACAAGGACTTTCCTCTTTAGAAAACTATAGAAGAGAAAGAAGAAAATCAGACAGGACCCTTAAAAGTCAATGTCATATACACCTTACCCCTCCACACATCTATATTGATACCCTGATTCTGTAACCCTTCTCATGATGAATAGCATGCACTCAAGTCAGTACTCCCATATGGGGCATGTACTGAAGATCAATCGTAGCCAGACTTAGTCCAAAACCAGATATCATTATGGGTCCATGTTCAGACTCATGTTTATACTGGAGTCCATGACTTGTAACTCCTGAAGGCGCCCTTCACAGATTTATCAAAGAAAGAAGCCACTGCTTCTATTACACTACTCACTAGCAAGACCCAAGTTCAATTCCCTTCTCTGCCTGATATAGAGCAGAGATTTGAACTTCTATCTCCTGAAAGACCACCCTATATAGAGCTCTAGGATAGGCTGATTTAAGAGGCTATTCTACTTTGTATAAAATTCTTGACTAGTCATTGGGGCAACAAGCAAATAGGAGTGGATGTGCCAGATTGACAATTAGGGCACTTTGCTATGAAGTAGGAGATGTATGTGCAAATCCCTCTTTTTCTGGATACTTAGTTATTTGTGCATTTAACTGCATTGCTTCACACTTGAAAGGTGTTCAGGAAGCCAGGCCTGCTGTACTCAAAAAGGACAAAAGGGGGTCTAAAGCACATCTTGCCCTATAATTGTGAGAGATGGGAATTAGGTACCTGCCCTGCCTAAGAGCTTTTGAAAATTCTACTAGGCATCTCTCTACAGCTTTAGGTACCTAAATATTTTGAAAATGTGTCCCCACTGCCTCCTGTAAGCAGTTTATAAAATTTGACCCTTAAGGATGAAAGGTCAGTTATTTCACCTGGGCTTTGCTTACAGGAAGGAATCATCTTCTGGGACACAGGCAAGTAGTCTCTTGAAGAAACCACGTGCTGCTAAGTACTGAAGATTTGTGTCTGTAGTGTTTGGAGTCAAGCTCCAGTTCTCAATAGCTACTAGCAGGTCTAGTAGTGTTAATTGTGTATGACTCACTACCGTATGTGTAGATCACAGATTATTTCCAAGCACCGATTCTAGAAAATGTCAGGAGCGTAGCATATTTAGTAAATGACAATAACATTAATTGATTGTTTTCAGTCATATATCTAGTATTCACTTCAGCTTGTCCTATAATAGAGATCCTGAAGGAGGCTGCCTATTTGTCTTTCTAGCATGACGAATAACTCTTCCCCATGAGTCTTTTTATTTGTAGATTTCTTTGTTTCTCTTAAATTTGTAGATATAATGAAGCAAAACAAGATAAAAAACAACAATACCCACAAAGGTTGCAGTTACTTTGTTTTCTAACAGCGAAGGCTGGCTGAAAAATAGGAGTTCTTTTCCATGAAAATATGTAAACAATATTAAAAACGTTCATTTTATACAAAACTCCCACCCCCAAAATTTACATATAAATTGAAAAAATTATTTTTGTTGAAAAAATGCTGAAAGGTTTTTTTTTTGGATCACCTCTAATAATAACTACTATTTAAACAACAATGAACAATTGGGCAAAGCTTCATAGTTGTCACCGGAACAGCATTTACAGTATTAACAAATTGTTAAGTTTATTTAGTTACCAGAGGGTGATAGGAAAGGTCCAAAGAAGATGAGCCTAAATCAGACAACTGGATCTGAATTCTTTTTAATAAAGTTTGAATTTTGACCTGTATCCAAACATTGCATCACGCAACCATCTCTACAAGAAGGATCCAATCTTGAATACCAGCTCCTAGCCCCTTTCAGACATTGAAACATTTAAATTCAGATCCAGATCTGTACATTAAGCTTTGGAGCCAATTTTGGAACTATTTGTTTTGTTGTGCTTTTAATGTTGTTTTCAGGTACATTCAAAAATCTAGTATCATAGTTGGAGCATGCTGCCATGTCTCATTCTTTCCTAAGACACCAGTAGTTAAGGATGGATAAATATCAGTATATAATATTTGGATGATATACATATTATTTGGGGATCCTAGTGTTGAGGTAATATTCAGATATCTGAATCAGAATTGAGATATAATGCAGTATATTCCATCTCTCAAGCCCCTTCCCTCACTAAGATTATATACACCAGGGTCCCCATATTCCTTGGAAATATGACCATTCCCCTTACCATTGATTCTTTTTGGAGAGGGTTGACCAATAGCTTGCTGCTTCCAAAGCCTGTTTCCTTTCCACATGAGGTGGCTGCTCCATCTCCTCTGTATATTTCAGCAGGTCTGGGTGGCTTCCCTCAGTGCAGCAATCTTCCACTCCATTGTGCAGGAGCAAAAATAGGACAGGCTACTGCCACACTACTATGCCAGCTCCACTGAAAAAGGGATACAAATGTCCTCAAGTTCTTAGGTACAGCTACTGTATTTACTTAGGAAAGCCACAAGGATACTAGACATAGAATCAATAATCAGCTTGGTGTCTGCTGTTGTCAAGAGCCCATCTCAGCAATGGGCAGATGAATAATATCCATGAGCTAAATTCTGACTGAAGTATAGCCAGGAGATATTCAGATCACACACTAAACTACCATGATATTCATGCTGACTGGTATTTTATGTTTTGATTCATTCACCCCATTTGCAAATACTTGAAAGTCTCAGGTTTCCTAGGTAAATGAAGCCAACACTGGTAGTTTCATACAGCTCTTTCATTACAATCCTTGAAACTGTCTGAATCATGGCTGATATTTTCCTGCATTTTTTATTCCTTCATTAGAATTTAGCCTGTGTACTATAGGTGCATAGCTTTGTTTTGCCACTTCTTTTGTGCAATGGAATGGCAATATACTTCCAGACCTTTAGATACACTTTCCATAATAACTCTATCTTGTAAAATGTTGGAGACTGTCAAAATGTGTTTTAGCCACACAGTTAATAAGTAAATCATTGGAACTGTATGTCTAACACCGGGTGCTTTATTGTTCCTCATTTCCAGAGATGCTGTCTTATCTTTTCATTGTTCTGTAGAAAAAAAATTCTTAGTTAGGGTTCCCATTTTCTATCTGCTAAATGCTTTCTGGCCATCATTTTGTATTATTTTGCCATTCCAGGATTAATATATTCCCCAAGGAAAATGTGTTTTCCAATCCTCCATGATTCCTTCATTGGATATGACAGTGTTTCCATTACAATTCTTAACAGGTTGAAAACACACCATCTTACTCTGGATGGAGTAAAATGTTTTTGCTGCCTTTTTTCCTTCAAAGCTGACACTCACTTCAATTACCTTCTAAAACATTTGAGATTTTCCCTCATATCACATATTCAGAAAATAGACAAAATCCTTCCCTGCCTTTATACACTCACAATTCTGTTATAGCTATAACACTTTTAGATTATTTAGTGTTAGCATAGTTAATAGGTCAATTTCTTGTACTACTTCAGCATCCAAGCTTTCATTGTTACAATTGCAGGTCCAGACTTTTAGGGGAATCTTTTCTGTATCCATCTGGAATGGATTTTTCCATTATTCCATGAATTAAATGCATTTATTTTTTTCATCAGTAAAGGTTTAATTTTCTGACCTCTATTTGAAGTCATTCTCATTTTGATCAGGATCATACAATACTAGTATCTAACTGTTATGCACAATTCACTTGCATTGTTTCTGCTTTGAGCTATATATTTTGTTTTGTTTTGGAGCACTTAATTATGCAATATTATTTCTAGCAATATTATATTTTTCCCAACCCTTGTGTTTTGACTCAACTTGATTATTTGCATTTCTTCCTGTTCCTAAACAAGGCTGAACGTATATGTTTATATGAAATCTGTCTCCTTTTGCTTAAGATATGCATTGTGTGCCAAATTTGGTTAATCTCATATCTTATTTTGGAAGTTGCCAATGGTACATTTTCATTCTCTGATAATAATATGGGTAGAGTAGCGTACAGTATTTCAAATGTGATTTCACTAGTGCTTAAAATTAACTTCTGTTGATTTCACTCCATTCCCACGCCTCAAGATATTGTTTCCTTTTTTTACCTGCCTACTAACATAAATACAAGACTTTTTTTTTTCTGGCCTGTGTTCATCTTTCATCTTCTTACATTACGCTTTATTTGTGGTCTAATTTCCAATATCATTTTGGGGGCTCCAATCTCATTACCTTCTTGCATTTCACTAGTTTAACTGCATTATGTTCCTGCATGAACCCATAAACATCTCCCAAGATCAAATTCATTGTTGCAATTGTTTTTAATTCACTTATGAGCCATCAGAAAAAAATCAGTCATCTTTGAAATTACAGTGACAGGAATGGGCATTGCCTGTACCTTATTGCACACTTGCCTTCTACCCTGATCTGTTAGCAACTTAGATATTTATTTCTGAATTTAAATTAATCAAAGCCAATACTTTTTTAAGCCAGACTTTATCATTGCTAGATCATTGTGTCATATACTCCATACAGTATAAACTGCTTTCCTGAAATTAGACAATAATGCTTTTTATCTGCTTCTCATCCCATCACTATTACATTATATATTACAAAATGTTAATTTCCTTTTATTAATATGCTTACTATGATTCACACAACTGAAATGTGGCTTACATATATCTAGTAAACTTTCCCTTGATTCTTTCCTTGAATGTAGGAGCTAATGTAGCCCCTGTCACGCCACTTATATCCTACAGACACATTTGCTCATCCTTTGTAAGATATTGAAATTCTTTACCAGGTGCTGCTTTATTTCTCCTTACTAGTTCCTTTAGGATCTGGGAATGTAATTTATCTGGGATTGATACTTTGTCAACTTTTCATAATTCTAATTGCCCGATTATTTACTCTGGTCAGGGACAGGGACCACCCTGCACTTTTAAGTGGAGGCAGGGAGGAGGAGACAGTGCTTTATGGCTGGGGAGGGGAAAGGGAAGATGAAAACTGCTGCAAAAAAGGTCACCATGTTTGCTGACTCATCCCCTGGGTATGAAGAGTTTCAAAGGGGCAGTTCGGTGCCTGACATCTCCTCTTTTACATGGCCCAAGTCTGAAGCAAGACCCACCCTCCCCACCTTTTAGGTGGTAAAATACCAGGTTTGGTCAACACCTGCTGTGGACATTATGCTAGCCCCCCTTTTTTAGGGGTACTGGGAAGGAATTTTTCACTTACCACCATGGGTGCAGTTAGGAGTTTTTTTGCCTTCCCCACAGTGGATTCAGGAAGGGGTCTGTTCTTGCATGGCATGACGGGTAGTAGGCCATATGTCACAACTCAATATTTAAGTGTAGGGCAGATGTCCAGTGTAGGTACTCCATAGGAAAGGTATACAGTGACTGGATAAATGGCTTGGAAAAGGACTTAAAAATAAGTGTTCATAAAAGGAACAAATTGGGGGCGGTTGGGGACTCCTATGATTGATACGGCAGGGAGCCAACCCCCCGATTCTTATAGTCCACTTTAGTCCTCCTATGAGTAGGGTGGATGGTAAGATCCTGGCAATGGATTTGCTGGAGGGACCTGGAGGGAAAAAGAGGCAGAGCTGGTGGAAGCCCCCTGTCTACTCCTCCGGGTAGGATAATGTCATGGCAATGGATTTGCTGGAGGGGCCTGCATGGAAAAAGAGGGGGAGTTGGTAAAATCTCCCTGGGTAATTATGGAATAAACATGGGGTTACCTGCACTGTACACTTTAATCTGCCAGGTAGTCCCAGACATCTAATAATAAAGTTGCAGCCTGCTTAAACCCATGTCAAATGTCTCCTGTCCTCCTTTAGGCATAGCCAGACAATTATAACTACTATATTGCGTGGTTCTCATATATGAACCATGTAGTATTGTGAATGAAAAAAACAAAGCAGAAGTCAATAATGGTTCCTGCTTTTCATTGCAAGACATAGTTGAGAAGGTGGAAGCACGGTGTGAAAGGATAGTAATTTTCCTTGAAATCACTATTTTGAGAACTTCCATTTCTATTTTGTTTCTTTGAACATGTTGCTGCAACTATCTTAGTGTTATGTGAATAACCCAGCCATGTAAAAAATGGCATGTGTTTGCCTTATCTCTAATGATCAGTTGAAAATACAGCCAAAATACGGGCTTGAAATTCATTGGCTAACAAATTCATTGGCCACATTAGCAGCAGGCATTTCTATGTGTTGAAAAGGGACTGACTATAACCTTTCTCTTTGTCTCTAACTTTCATATCAAGATTTATTTTCTCAAATGTTGCACAGAATATTGCTACATATGTTCTGATTTATCGGTATCACTGCAGATAACATCATACCAGAAGGTGACACTGCCACAGTCCAGATAAGGAAGTCTGATGAGCCATATCTTGTTCTCCTACTAAATTCAGCTCCCATCTGACCTGTATATTTTACAATACGTAAAACAGGAAAATAAGGCTATACCATATAGCTTTTCACTATACTATTTTATTTCTCCATTAAAATGAAATTTAACTTCTATGGAAAAAAGAAGCATAAACACTGCCTATGGTGCTGAAACACTAATTTTGAATTCCCATATGTATTGATCAAAACACAGTGCTACTGTTTTATAAACAGGAACACATTTTTTTAACTTTTATAAAAGGTAAGGAAAATTGCTAGCTTTAGGAGAAAAAAAATCATATATGGGAAAAATTATATAATTTTCAGAATAACACCAAGTGTTCAAAAATATATAATAAAGTGATCAAAATCATGAATATAGAAAATAAAGCTTTCTCTTCCATATTTGCAACCTCATCACAAACAGGAGGGTCACTGAAAGCAGAATTTGACCGTTTCTGTCCCAAATTTGTAAAATATAAATTGGATCCTTCAGTCTGATCATTTCTCTGACTCACCTGATTGTTACTACTTTTTCTCTTAATTGTACCCTAAACATAAATGCCCGAGACAATTTTTTTTTCTTCGGGTCAGGATTTAACTAGTTGCATAGAATACAGTAAATTCCTGGGACCCTACAGGTACCCTTCAAGCATTTAAGAGTTAAACTTTTACTAAATGTGGAACAGAACTGTTAGCACTCCTTGCTTTAATTTATTTTTTCAATGTCATGCTGCTTGTAATTTTGAATAACTGCTTTTATCTGCTGTGAAGAACAGTAACCACTGAGCACTGTGTTTTTGCTCAAATTCTATTTGTTGTTATGGAAACAGCATCCCTATTAAGCTTCCTGCTGTAGAACTGCTGCATAAGACATTACTTAAAATGTTCAGCAGCAAAGGTAGAAGGATAAAATGAATTCAAACAATTCTGGGCCTGACTATTACTGGTGCATACCCTTGAAGATGTTTTAAGATGAAAAATGTACATAATGATTACTGGACACCACTTCAACTTTCTAAATTGGTATATTTTGTCAAATTATTCCATTACTGGATTTTTTTATTGGAGTGAAGCTAAAAAAAATTGCCTCTCCAATTTTATGGGGTTCAAATTGCTTCAGATTATATAAGAGCACAATTCTGGCAGAGTGTATGACTGTATGCAAGTAAGCAAAGCATGAAACTGATGTGCTGAGGAGAACATGCTGTGAGGTGTTACTGCTAAAATCTCTTTGACTTTGATGGGAGTTGAGAGCACTCAGAACTTTGTAGGAGGTGCTTGGTATCTTCCAGGACCAGAGCACAAGAGTTGATCTAAAGAACAGGGTGTAATTTCCCATTGCATTGAATATAACTTAATGACTTTGTTGTGGAAAAATAACTTTGTATTAATTGGTGGCCAAGTCCTCAAGTTCCTACCCAATTTTCTACTCAGTGCTTTGCCGGTGGTATTCTCATTTATTATGGCCCCAATTCAGTGAAACACGTAAGCACATGCTTATCTTTATAAGATCATTCTTAAGCCTCATTGAAGACACACCCATGCTTATTTTCCATTTAAGTTATGTATGATGATTATGTGCACCATTGGACTTATAATGGGAGTTATCCTGATTAAGAAATAAGAGATTAAAGAGTTCAAGGTGACCTAAGGTTAATTTAGCAATACCTTTTTGGATCTGCCAATATAAGATCAAAACTTCCTGGCTTTACTTGGTCTGTATTCAGGTGAAAGTCACACTGATGTGTATTGCAAAGGTTATTTCTTTTCAGAGAAGAGAAATTGAACTTGGTTAATGTCATTCTTCATTATTAACACAGATGGTTATGAATCAGAACCTTGGACCTGGATGCCAGCAAACACTGGGGAAGTTTGGATGAAGATCCAGATCCTGAAACAACTTTGCAGTACAAACCAATTTCTGTAGTGGACCAAATGGGAACACTGAGAAAAATATATTGGGTCAGATTGTTCTCTATTTACACTGATGTACATCATGGTAATTGCACTGAATTCGGTGAATAACACCTGTTTAAAAATACTAAGTGAGATCAGGATAAAGTCCACTGAGTAGATTGGCATGTGACACAATCTGATCAATTCTGGTGGGAAAAAAAATCTATTGAAGATTTCTTATAGACCTCTCAAATGAGCAAACTCTGATGACATCTCAGAGGTAGGGGTGAACTCCATCAGAAATAGGGAAATCATATCAGCATTCTCTCCAGTTTGGTAATAGGATTTTAGCCAGGGCCTCCAAGCATATGTCTTCACTGCAGTTGAGAGTGAGCCATCCAGCACAGACAGATCATTTTTTGCTAGCAGGCCTCGAATTAGTACATGAAAAACCGCCATGTGGATGTTGTGGCTCAGGATGCAGCTCGGCTTTCAAGGTTTTCAGACTTGAGTCATAACATCCATGCTGCTGTGTTTAGCATGCTGGCTTAAGCCTGTCTACCAACACTGGAAGGCTCATTCCCATCTGCAGTGTGGACATACCCCAATAGCCTCATCCAGCACACCAATGCAGCATAAGAATTGTGACATTCATCAGACAGGGCAGTGTACACTATGTATTTCAATATTAAAACAAACACCTATCTGTCTTGATAGTTTTTAAAAAATTCAAAATGAAGAAGAAAAAGTAGAACTTCTCTGGAAAGCCTAATTTAGGATTGGAAGTTGTATGTATATATTATATATTATCCATTCAAAATATTTATGCACCTTTTGTTTCCTCATTTATCACACTCACTTGTACAAGAACACACAAACTATCAAGATACCCAAAATAATGTATTACAACACTAATGAGAGTTGAATTCCACTTTCTGGGCCTAAACCACTGAAGTCAGTGGGACTCATTGCATTGACTTCAATATGATTTGGATTAGGCCCGAAAAGAGATTATAGTCCAATTATTTTATGTTCATTGTACTGCGGTTTATTTGACTTACATGGATTTTCTGGGCAATTCCATAACTTTCTCTGGCCTTCATACAAATTTTTAAAACTGAATTTAAAAAAATATATATTTTAAATGATTCAAACACACATGTATATTGACAAATACATCAAGAAAAGGCAAAGTCAACAGAAATGAACAAGAAAATAAAACCCCACTTATGATATTTTCTGTTTAAAAGTTGAGATATTGCCAAAAGAAAGCACTATAATAAATAAACAAACAAACAAACAAACATTGAGAAAGCTCTTCAGGTGCAAACTGGCATAGTTCCATTGAAGTCAAAAGGACCATTAAAAATAGAACTAGGATTTTTTTTACACATTTATGTTACGTTTTTTATTCACTAAAAATAATGTTGGTTGTGTATTTAGGGTGGCTGACTCTCTATCCAGTCTATGAATGATTTATTTTGGAATAAGAAAAACAACAAAACAGAAGAAAAAACAAAATAAAGGCTCTCACAAGAAAGCATAGTGTGTATCTCTTCTGTAACATGTTACAACAACTCTGCCTCACTGAAGACAAGCAGACTTCTTTGAAATTTCAAGACACAGAATGCTGAAAAAAAAATCACTTTGTATGCTGAAGACATACACTTTGTCTTCACAGCAAATGAGGTATGCTTTTTACACCAAAGTAGTTATTTCAACGTAGTGAAGACAAAGAACAGGTAGTTTTTTTCCCTTGGTGTAGCTAGTTGAGGTCAACCCTATAACACCCAGCTAGGGTTAACCTCAAAGAGCTACGCTGAGGGAAAAGCTACCATGACTTGCCTCCACCAGAATTTTAAATTGAGATAACCATAATGTTGTAAAAAACATACCATTTTTTTGCCCTGAAGACACAGTAATAAATATATACTTCCTAATTTAAAACCAAATAAGGTGATCATATCTTCTTCATAATTTCTGATTGACTATTAATGCTAGAGAATATTCTACCTAATGGGATAGAGAATTTGTTCTCAGTAAAAATTCTAATATTGTTAGTTCAGTATCTTTCATCCAATGTTTCATAATACATTGTCTAGACACTGACAATATTATTCTTACCAATTTCATTTGATGTTTATTGCCTTACAAATCCTTCTGTGAACATGGGAAAGAAACCCGTATAATACAATTATAATGGAGTATAAAATGTATGCTAGATATTTGTTACAATAAAATTAAAAAACCTACAATGATAGTTTAAAATATTGGTTAATGGAATTATCTGTCTGTACATGTCTGTATCATGGTGTAATTGGAAATGTCCTTAGGACACATGTTCTTTTGGAGATGTCAGAAAAATTACTTTATATCAGTTAATGTTGGTCTCCTGTTAAAATCATGCCAAAAACTTCTAATGAACAAAAGTGACAGTAGATATGGTTTAAAAAATATGCTTTAAAAGAGATGGACTAAATTCAGCTCTCAGATATGTATACACAATACCTGCTGCCTTCAGTGAACTTCTCAATGTGCTTCTGAAGGCAGAATTTGTCCCCTGGTACTAAAAATGTCTTCCTTTATAAGTAAAAATGAATGATTATGATGCAATCACTAAGGTAATCAATAACATATACATTTTCTCTAGTGTTGTGTTTTAAGTAGATATATGATAAAGATTTTTAACAACCCAGATTTTACATTCTTGCATTACAGCCATATTTTATTTTGCTATTAAACTACGTGTCTTTGATATTTATAAGAAAATGAAGGCATTCTTTTTTCTCTATTCCAGTTGAACTAATTGGATTAAATCAAGCTAATACGTTTAATACAGACTAATTACTGTAGACAAAGCACTCAAGAAAGCAGGAGTCTTTTTATTTAAATGATCAACAGTGACCACAAAACTATCCCTTCACAAAGACTCTTTTATATTGAAGCTTGGATTCTAGCCAGAGATACAATATAAGTTAATACCAAGAGAGATCGTTTAAGTGCTGTTATTAAGGAGACTATGATTGATGGAGTTTGTAGCTGGTAATGTGGTTCCCCTTTGGCTGCTCAGTGAACATCGGCAACAGATCAATATCTCATCTGCATGAGATTACAGCCACTTTTGACAACAGCAGTGTGGAAAAAAAAGATTGACACGTTTGGCTGTAAATTTCAATAGCTGCTCTTGTTTAAATAAAAACAAAAAGTAAAATATTCTTCCTCAAAAAGGATGATCTGGTAAATCACTTTTGTTTTATCTTGGTGGCTGTAGTTGGACCTTGCTTCTCTTCCTCATGTCCTCCACTAATCAAGTAGTGCTATATCCAAATGTGAAAACCTACAGCCATGAGACCATGACACTGTCTGAAAACTCTAGAAATCACAACTGGTTTAGCCAAACTCATCATCATCATCATGTTCCCATTAAGCCTCTGACATTTAGGGCAGCGACAAAGCTCCTCCACTCCTGTCTGTTTCCGGCAAGTCTTTCAACGGTTCCCCAGCTGTGCCCTAGGTTTTTCAGTTTGGCTTCCACCACTCTTCGCCATGGTGTTTTCAGATGGCCTCATTTTCGCTTGCCTTCAGGTGTCCATCTTATTGCTACTCTGATGATGGAATCAGTTTCCATCTGAAGCACATGACCGATCCATCTCCATCGCCTCCTGGCAATGATGGTGCTCATATCCTCTTGGCTGCACTGTGTCAATAGATCTTGGTGTGAGATTGTTCTGGGCCAAAAGATATGGAGGATTTTTTTGTGGCAGATTGTATGGAATGAAGACAGTTTGGACATATCATACTTTCTCATTCCCCAGCATGCTGCACTATAAGGTAGTGTTGAAAGTACGCAGCTCTGATACATCTTGAGTTTGGTTTTGGTGTTGTATTTTGATGATTTCCAGACTGGTGATGGTGAGGCAATATTAAAGGTCATGATATCTGTCTTATTGCAATTGATTTTCAGTCCCATTTGCTAGCTGAATCGAGTTGTTTTTTCTTGTATATGGTGTTGGGTATGTGATAGGAGAGTGATAGGATCATCTGCAAAGTCCAGGTCTTCAAGGGATGAGAAGAGTGTCCATTTAATGCCTCTTGGCATGTCTTCTGTTGTACTCTGCATTACCCAGTTGATGGCAATGTTGAAGAGGATTTCAGACATGACACACCCCAACGTACTCCTGTTTTGACTTCAAAACTGAGCTCACTATGATCAATGCTGCATGTAAAGTTGAAATAGAAACTTTTGATGATGTTGATTATATGGAGAGAGTTAGCGAAACTAGGCAATTTTAATTGCCTTTCAGCATTTTTTTTTCCGATTCAGTCTTGTGAGTCCTTGAAGATATGTCACATTGTGGAAACATAATACTAGCCATTGCTGCCACTGGTCTTAATTTGAGTTATAGGGCACTGTGAATCAATTACAAACCACCTACTAATAAGATTTACATGCAGCACCTTTGCAGTACAAGCTAATTGAAATATCTTTCTTTATATATAAAGAATTTCACAAGGTCAGTATATAAAGAGAGCCCAGAATCAGTGAGCCTCAGTTGGTATAAAGAGATATGAGACGTTCTGCCAGCTGAGTTTCCATCCCTGTATTTTCACATCAAGAATAAGTAGAAGTATTCTTGGAGAAAAGGTCTCCCAGATTGGTTATCTAAAAAATATTGCATGAAGAGATAAATAACAAGCAGCATGAAAGGGGATCTATTTTCTGTCTGTGATGTCCCAAAACTACATTTCAAGCACCATTTCCTAATACAGAAATTACTCCTCTTCATGTGGGAATTGGACTGGCTCATGCCTCACCCTGTAGCACTGCATGCCTTTAAACTAGCTAAAACTTTTGCTCAAACATTGGTTTCTGTGGACTATTTATTTTGATGTGGTAAGCTCCTAAATTCCTAGCAAAATAAGTAGAATTAAAAAAAGGGGATTAGGAAGGCACAATGCTTAGTGGGAATAAGGTTCAGAACATGATCAGGAAAGACATTTCTGGCATGAGATTTACTTATTACATTTGAATAATTTAAAAACTGAGCCTCTTAAATAACATAATAAGCTCCTAAGTTAAATTTTCATTCAAATGGTGAGATTTTGTACATTCTTTGAAAGTTTATAAAAAAGCATCTGAGTTCATTTATAAAGATTTAGTGACCCAGCACTAAATGGGGTCTCATAAAATTTTCTGTGCCCTCTGGAAATGTTAGCTCCAGACTGTGATTTGCAAATTGTGATTTGGGAGAACTTACTCAAGTGTCTGTCCCTGAATATTAATAAGCTATGTGCAAAGCTGCCTTTATGAAGACCCATCAGCTGACAAAAACTACTTCCTAAGTCTTTGTTGGTTCGGAAGCACAGGATAAATGTGTTTACAATATTAAAGGTTTTATAATTAGCTGATATCCAACCACTTCAGCATCTTATGAGCTGAGTTTAGGTGCATCTTTGTTTTTATAGAAAACAGTCCGGAAATGTATTACTTGAAAATGTGATACCCAGTAATATTCATGTACTATTAGTTATAAATGTAGGCAAATTTGCTGTTCATAATATTTGTAGATCAGTTATTTAAAACTGGAAGAAGAGATGAAAAGCACGTGTATATGTTAGACAGACTGTTCAGAATGTTCTTAAATTTCTTGTACTTTTTTATAATTATACTTTAAGGATTCACTGGCTATGCATTACACAGTGAGGCAGGATACTGTAGTTAGCTGGGGATGACACTTGTCTTCTAATCTCTGCTAAATGTTTTAGCTTCTTATGTGCATGGATCTCCCAGTTAACAGATGTTTGTTCACAGAGCTTTGGCCAGAAATTTCTGATTTCATAGCTGGCATTTAAAAAGTCACCTTAGAAATAGGCATTAGTTCCTTTTGGAAAGCCTCTCACATAACAAAGTGATTCACACAATGTTATGCATGTGACTAAAAGCTCTATTTAAGCAGGAAATATGTATTATACAGATGTTCCATATTTTGTCACAGTGGAAGGTTTTGATTTGTTATAATAGGCATGAGGTTTTAATAGCTGTGCATTTCTGTAAAATAAAAAAGGCCACGTTACTCTTTTATATAGAACTATATGAAGAGAGTGAGGGTGCAGATTTGCATTAACAATGCTTAGCGTTTATATAAAATAATATCTTCAAGTAATTTTGACAAATATTAACTTGCTAATCCTCACAGTATCACGTGAAGGAGGTAAGTAGATAGTATTATCCCAATTTTTAGATAGAGAAACAAACACAAAGAGTTTAACAGGTTGATTTTTAAAGGGGTACATCGGGGATCCAGAGCACTGGAACCTGTTAAAATGGGGACTACTTTCAAATCTGGAGGGGACAGTCCAAATGCTATTAAAATGTAGCCAATCTTCTGCCTGAGAATTTTGAAACTAACTAATCGCTTATGGTTAGAAATTTTCAAAAGGTAATTATTACATTTGATTATGGTACATAGATACTATTGTGCTGAAAAATTCAAAGGCATTCTTGTGCTGCTCTTCGACCGTGGCACGAAGCAGGACGTAGTGCAGGGTCTATGTGCTGATTACTGAGTAACATGAAGAATCAGCGCAGATCCAAAAAACCCACAAGACATCACTAATGCAAATACTGCTTGGATGAGTATAGACAAACCATCCCATCAGCCTCATCAATCTGGCTGCTGGAGAAATATTGCACAAAAGGAATATATACCTTTAAGGGGTAACCAAAGCAAATGATACATGTCAAATAAAAATGCAAGGCCACATCAGAAAACATCAATTTCCAGCATCATATTGGACCATTGAACACCATACTGAAACAGGGAACATAATTGCCCTTGTGATGGTAAGTTCTACTCTGTGGGCAAGGAAAGGAGTTGCTCTCTGTGACATGGAGAGGAATTGACAGGGGGCACAGAGAGACAGGGATTGTAATAGTCAGGCACGGCACCTGCAGTGCTCTTTTCAACATTATGCACCCATAAGAAACCAGAATTGTATATATCATCTGCCTTGTCAAAAAAAAAAATCCACACAATTCTCAAGGACTTAGACACAAATGTCCCTCAGCTGGTAAATTAATTCACATTTATCCACTTGTATGTTTTTTGTTTTTTAAAGACAACAAAGATATTGTCGATACCTCAGATGCATCATTGCAAGTATCCTGTCAATGCTGCTGAGTCCTCACCAGTCAGGGCGTAGAGCACTCAAATGTGTCTGGAATTTTCAAAAGAAGATATGAAAATGACACTGATGCAGAACGATGGCAGGTCAATTGCCTTCCCCCTGCCCTGTTACACCTCCTCCCCCGTTTTCATATGTAATATATCATTTACCATGTGATAATGATGATTAGTTGAACTGTCTGGAAATTTTTCAATATAACTTTTTAGTTTGAAATGACTTTTTGTTTCAAAATGTATGTTTTTATTTATTTTTTAAATAAAAAAGTCACAATAAAAATGAAACATTTCATATTTATCAAAATGAAATGTTTCTATTGACCCAAAATGATTTTTTCCCCAGATTTTTTGTTTGTGATGAATTTTGAGAGTTTGGGGTTTTCCCCCCCAATTTGAAAAGGACATTTTTTGGAAATCTTGAAATCTTTTGCAGAACAGGAAATCCATTTACAACCAGATCTAGTTATTAGTTCCTACAGTTGTTCTTACATACATGTCATAGAATAGAGGCATCAGTATTCAAACTTGCAAGCTTCAGCACTTACACAACACAGGTCTGGTAAGGCTGTTCTAGTAGAAGGATGTGTATCATATATATACAGGAGCAATGCTATTCTGTAGATGGCAAAGTAAATACATATATACAAAACAGTATATCATTTTGACTATCATTTTACACCATCAAGGAGCCAAAGGAAAATTACCTTTGCTAATGATAGCCACAGTCCTTGTGAAACCAGAGCATGATCTACTATAGTGCAAGGTATTTAGACACAACTAATTCATTTGTTCAAATAATTATCTGCCTTTTCTACAGCAAAATGAATAGGAGTTGATTCTGTTTTTCCAACGTATACCAATGAGTTTCCTAAGTTTGGGATCACCACAAATAGTGACATAAAATTCCATATAAATGTTCTCCTGTGTTTATTGATTTCATGGATTAAATGGCAAACAGATGGTATCAGTTTAAAACAAATATATTCCATGTCATTTGTCACATTGTAGCATCAGAGCAGTAAGATATTAATTATTAAATTATCTCCTTGAAACCTCAGTTCGTGTACCTTGTGACTCACTGGATAAAATTCATACTCTGTTCCCTTACCTTCATGAGTACTTAGCTTCATACATCATAGTGCCATTTTTCTAGTAAATGGGGACACAGCATTTGGTGTTTCTTATCTTCCAGATTTTTAAAGGGTGATCCAGGAATTGTAGAGGTAAAACCATTAACCATAAAGGCATGACTTTCAAAGTGGGGGACCATATAATGAATAGATTTAGTATGGAGTAACTTTCTGGCTGCTGAATTTTCAATGAGCTGTGTTTTATGCAAACAGCCTTCTGCCAGCTCAGGAAACAAGAAGTCTCAGCAAGCAAGAATATGTTGATGCAACCAAAGCTTGAATTAACATTTCAAGGTCTTCCACAGACAGCATTAGCCTCAACAGCACAACATTCTAAGAGATAAAAAATGAAACTTTCAGAATATTGCAAAAGTGGCTCTCAAAGGACAATCTCAAGTCAAATACAAAATGAAGATTCCTAGCAGTCAGGAAAGGGACAAATGGGTTGCCATCAATCAAGACAGATAACAAGGATACAGCTGGTAGTTTGCTTACTGCAGGAGAAACTTCCCCTCCTCCCAGCAAAGTTTAGAGATATTTGAAAAATACATAAATGCCAAAGTGTATTAAAAATTATTATGACTTATTACTCAGTATTCATCTCCCTTCTTCAAACATTATGGAAATGTGCTTCAAAAATACCTTTGAGGCATTACATATTGTAACAAGGGCAATGACTTGATCACCGGGGCAAGGACAATTGTGAATTTGATGACAAATGAAAAAAAAGTGTGTCAAGGAGATCTGTCCCCATCTATCCCTCACAAACCTTGAAGAAACCACATCTGAATATTCCAGCAGATATTCCTGATTTCAGGGGGCTTAGCTGGAGAGAAGGACACAAAACACACTAATTGTACATCTCTACCCCGATATAACGTGACCTGATATAACACGAATTCTGATATAATGTGGTAAAGCAGTGCTCTGGGGGGGCGGGGCTGCGCACTCCGGCGGATCAAAGCAAGATATAACATGGTTTCACCTATAACACGGTAAGATTTTTTGGCTCCTGAGGACAGCGTTATATTGAGATAGAGGTGTATTTCCCAATGTGAATGGGCACCAGGGCACAGTATGCAACTAAGTGCCTATCAATATCTTTTCCATTTTCCTGTCAGGGATTGTTACATTAGATATTTCAACATTCTGGTCATCTGCATTTTTAAAAGAAATCCAGTTGTAAAGGTCACTTATAGTGCCCAATCTATGATATCCACCGGGGCTGTGACACACCTATGATATTATTCAAAAATTCCTATCATGTGTTACTCGCACCATTATGAGTTACCTAAATTTTACATTTTAGTTTATATATAAAATATTAATAACTGTCTACATCTTATATATATGTAGACAGTTATTAATATTTTATATACATTCTTTCTCTGCATACAGGAAATTATTTTTCTTGTAGTGTCTGTCACTATATTTTAGAATGATCTCAGAATTCTTCCCCACATGTAGCTCTTATTTTAAAGAGATATAAACACAGGGAAATAAAAGGTTAAAATGGAAGTTCCTTTCCAAGCTTATTCATAACACTTCCAGCATGATGTTATGTTACAGTTTAGAAGAATGTATAGTAAATATTGCAAATGCTGAAGGGATGTGCCAGAGGATTAGCTAAAATCATTTTGTGGCTTTGTGATCAGAGAGTTGCAGTAAATGCTGCTTAATTTATGCATTAATTCCTAGTGTATGGACCTTAAGACATTTTAACAAAAATGCCCATATTAAAATCAACATAGCTTGAGATGGAAAGAATCTGGAAGTTTTATAGCATATTATGCTAAGGATTCATTTAGCAGTGTCTTTGGACTGACACTATTCCTTTTTCTGGCTCCGCCATAAAGTACTTATAATTTTATATGGATTTACATGAAAAATCATAATATTTCCAAAAAAATTCTTAAAGAGTCTGCCCAGTAAATAATGTGCTTCCTTTATAAGGCTGTGAAAAATATTTTTTTAAAATAGACATATCTCAAATATTATCTACTTGAAAATGTCCATATGATATGTACTTAGAAAAAACATTATTGCAGCCTCATTGATAAAGTGATACATTGGATGGCACCATCAATGTTTATTGGGTGCCACGATCTGTGTATAGGAGTCCTGCATTCAAAGTGATTGTCAAATCAGCCCCATCCCTTCAAATAAAGATATTAAGGGACTGATTGTGCTCTCTCTTACACCAGTTTTATTCCAATGCAATTATATTGAGTTCTGTAGTTATTCTGAATTGATAACAGTGTAACTGAATGCAGAATGTGGCCTCCTAGATAGAGCGAGGGGGAAAATTTATACTGAAACTTTTTTTCTGTGAGAAATGGAGATGCAGTAACACCAAAATATTTTGAAAATTCATGTCAGTTTTGTCAAATTATTTCAGTCAAAAAAACCTTAAAAATAATAATAATAATAATAAAAAACATTTTATTCTGATATTTTTGTAATCAAGTGTTTTGACTTTTAAGTTTGAAATGGCTTTTTGTTTCAAAATTTCCTTTAATTTTGTTAAATAAAACAAGCAACCCATGTTTAAAAATGGTCAAAATGAAAACAAAACATTTCAATTTTGTCAAAACAAAACATTTTGATTGACCCGAAAGCAACCTTTTTTTTATTTTTTTCATTTGCCAAAAATATTGTCGTCAGTTTGACCTGGAACAATTTCCCATCCTAATTTTTTCAGAATTGCCAGAAAACAAACAAACAAACCCATTATTCATATTGCCTCTACTTATATATTTAGGAAATGTACTATGTGGATTTATTAAAACATGTATTAAAGAACTCTTTTTTCCTCATACAGGAATATCTGCCCCCCTCTCCCCACAAAGAAATGAAATTCATATACAAAAAACTTAACATATATTAATTGTGCCATAGATAGTGTTTACCCTACATTCAGTAATTCAAACAAGCCATTGGATAAATTAAAATATTTTACTTTTAAGTCCTGTTTCCTGCCTTTTGCCATTTTAAGCTAAGATTTTAACATTTTTTGTTAACTGAACATGGCTTTCTATATGAACTATATATCACAGGTAGTATTTTAAAATAAGTGGTGAGTAATTATTTATTCATTTAGTATCCACAGTAGTAATATTAATCAGGATCGAATGTATTTGGCATCCATATGGAATAGAGTACATAATTCCTAAGGAATCCCACTTTTCTTTGTAGTGTTTCGCTGTATTTCAAAATTATGGTGCAGGTAACTAATGTCTTGCAAGTCACAAATAATACTACTTTTCTCTTATCCAATGCATATGATTTGATAATTATTATTAATAGTTACCATCACATAAGTCCTCAGGCTACTTCTTTTTCCTGTTTAAAGTTGTGCATCAAACAGCATAGCAAGGTTTCCTGAGTACTACAGAAATGCAGAAAACCAAATATCAAGCTTAGATATATTTTTTCCTTTCTGAATGAATTTTTGTTTAAAGTCCGTAGTGTAGCCCAGTGACCACTCTGAGATGATCGTTTTAATTACTGAAATGGTTTTGTATTGAGGTTAGGCTTTGGGTCAGAAACCATTTTTCTTTGAGTCTAAGAATTTGTTTTGTGAAATGGTGAATTAAGTAGAATTATGTACCAACCTCTCAACAATCCACTGAACGTATCTTGAATGGAAATCTATATTCTGTCCTTAGGGACAAACATCATCCCAATAGCATACTAACTGTGATCCATAGCCACCAATACAAATAATTACATAGTTATGTAAATAGTTGGTTTCCTCAGAATTAAGCTGAAAGGCTTTTGCTCTTTCCATTTTTTCAAATTGTTACATTACCCATAAAGCTCATTTGAATTGCACTGACCTTAAGTCCTTATGTGGGACTGCAACACATGGATTAAAGGGCTATTGCAAGCCAGTAATTGTTGTCTTAAACTTCTCTTGAATTATGGATGAATGACATTTTGGATTCTGCAGTACAAAATTTCAAGTACTGATAAATATTTAAGTCTTAATGAGGTGTTTGGAGGTCTCTATCAGTCACATAATGACCGGTTAGAAAAGTTAAGAGCCCAAGAAGTACCTTAGAAGGCTTAATGCTTCAACTGGCAGTATCTGATGACTAGAAGCTGCCAAATGGGTAATTTTTGTCATTACAGCCCAAAAAAAGCTTTTCTTACATCAGCTCTCTTTGCAAAGCATCATGAGGATGAGAAGCTTGGATTGTGCTTCATAGAATTATAGAACCAAAAGCATGTGAGATGGAACAGATGTATTTGATTATCTGGTTAATCTTCTTTCAGCAATGCATTATTGTATATTTATTATAGCGGTTCTGAGCCCAACTAGTTTTAATTGTCCCAAGCAATAATCTTTCCACCTTTTTCCTTTTGACACAGTTTCACGGGCTAGTAGTTCTGTGACTGGAAGATTTTTTCTTCTTAAATATTTCTTCCCTAATTTCATCTCATTACTGTTGTCCCTACCCTATGCACGACGCTAATTAGCTCCTCTCCCTCCTTGGTGTTTCCAGCCTTCAAATGTTTATAAAGGAGATAATTAAGCTTCATAAGAAGCTTATGAACAGCCTTTTATATTAACAACTAGTCCATACTCCTAATGGTGAATGTACAGTTTACAGGAAGCAACAGAGGGTCCTGTGGCACCTTTGAGACTAACAGAAGTACTGGGAGCATAAGCTTTCGTGGGTAAGAACCTCACTTCTTCAGATGCAAGTCTTCAGATGACTTGCATCTGAAGAAGTGAGGTTCTTACCCACGAAAGCTTATGCTCCCAGTACTTCTGTTAGTCTCAAAGGTGCCACAGGACCCTCTGTTGCTTTTTACAGATTCAGACTAACACGGCTACCCCTCTGATACTAGTTTACAGGAAAAATAGCTAGCAAATAAAAAAATACAGAATATAATCTGATTCCCCAGAGCATGTTACAAAGAAATGTTAGCTGCTACTATTGTAGTGATAGTGTAGTTCAATGTGATAGCTTTAGTTATTTAGAATATTTTTTACTAAGAGAGAAGATGATAGCCAAAAATTCAGATTGTCTTCTACTTTTTTTAGAAAAATACCACACATGGTCTTTGGCTACCAACATAACACTCATGAGAAATAGAAGGGACCAAATATTATTTGGGGAGAAACTCCCCTAACCCTTGAAATCACCTAGGACTGCATTGTACTGTTGACAGCACTTGTCTATATTTAAATAACAAGAATGAGAAAACTCAAACAACAACAAACATAATCTAGTAAATTTGAAGGTTAATGCTGGCCTTATTACTGTTAAAAGGGATAAGATCAGACTACTGATATTTAAAATGTCAAAATTCCAGAAAATGAAGGGACACCTGGCATTAGTCAGAAGACAGAATACTGGGCTAGATGAACCGTTGGTCTGACCCAGTATAGCTGTTCTTATGTTCTTATGGGATAGTGAAATCAGGGATATAGAAAGGGAAGAGAAATGAAGGGTTATAAAAGAAAATAAATGCAAACTTCATGAAATGAGTGTAGCACTTGGGAATAATACTAGAAAGGGAATAAGGCAGACATAGATAACGAAAGACGTCATAAAAGATATCAAGGGAAAGTGCTATGTGACATGTAGAGTGTAATCCTTCTGCCAGTCAGTGTTGGCAGCAACAAGGGCCAGGACCAGTATCTAGGGGTTCCTTTTCAACAATTCAACACAAAACTGGCTCGAGCCCCCACCCAATGACCTGCAACAATTACACTCCTCTCCCTGGGTGCCTCTAAGAGGCAGACTCTGTGCTTGCAAGAGCGGAAGTATTGAGTATAGCAAAGAAACTTTTAATAAAAGGGGTGGGGGGAGTAACGCAACATTAATTTGGGAAAACAGCCCAAACAGGGTTCATAAACAAAAACCATGAGCAAAAGACCCACCCCCAAGTAAGTTGGGCAGTATCCTTTTCCCTCGGTTCTTAAGTCCAGCAACCAAAAGTCCCTTTAACGTGCCTGTCCCTTCTCTGCACCCCACTTACAGTTGCTGTCCTTGTTCAGTGCAGACCCAAAGTTCAGAGGTCCAACACAGCAGATTTCATCTCCCACCCTGGGGAAGGCGGGGTAAGACGGCACCTTCCTCTCTCCGCTATCCAGGTACTTGCTTGCTGCTCCTTGTCAGCCTCCTTGATGGCCAGTCACCATGCCTCTCCGCCAGCTGCCTTGCTGGCCAATCACCATGCCTCTCTGCTGGCTGCCCTGCCTGCCGACCGCTGATCCGCTGGGATGTCGTCAGGTCCCACCACTTAACACAGCTCTCAGTGATTTCAGCTGTTAATGGGGAGCCTAACTGCTGGTGCACACTGGGCAATCTCTTGTATCAGAGACACTGTTTTAAAGCAGTTTTAATGCTTAGACCCAGGTATCAGTGATTTCAGCTCTGCAGTGTGTAACAAGACTCTCAATTGAATCTAAATTATCTCATTTATTACACAGTGGGGAGGAAGGGAGAGAGGGGGGGGACTAAATGGTGAATGGGGCCTCTAGACAGCACCCACACCACCAGATACAAGTACCTATCCCCACCCTCTTTCAACTCATTGGGCTTTGGAACCCATGTCCCCTGCCTAGCGAGTGTCATTTAGTTGAGGGTGAATCCCTCAATCAGAGTATGCCAAGCATAGTTCTGCTGACCTTGATTCGCACAACAAGGATAACAACCCTTCATTACTCCTGCCCCAATAACAAGAAGTATGGGGATCCAACACTAGCCAAAAGTGATCATTTGGACAAGCATTCCCATCATGCTGAGCAGGATGGGTGTGCCCATGCAAACAAGATCAGCTCCTGAAATCCTCTTCCACAGCTCATAACTAGATGTCAGGGGAGAGCTCATTCAGACTCTGCTTACAAGAGTATAAGGCCTTGGCTACACTTGCAAGTTACAGCACTGTAAAGCCTCCCCCAGTGCTGTAACTCACTCCCCGTCCACACTGGCAGGGCACTTACAGCGCTGTATCTCCCTGGGTACACCACTGCAGGTACTCCACCTCCCCGGAGGAATAACAGCTGCAGCAGAGTGGCTACGACTCACGGGTGTGAGTGTAAATGCTTGCAGTGCTGTACTAATCACCTTGTCAAGTGGCCAATCCTCTCCATTGTTGTGACCTGCAGCAGGAATGCGGAAGTGCCAGTTTCAAAGCTCGTACCACAGAGAAAAGCAAACAATTTGCAGCTTGCTTTGAGTGAGTAAATGGATGAGCAGGGGGCTGGGAGTTCGGAACTTGCAAAATAGAGAGCTGACATGCTCCAAAAAGCACTCTCTCTCCTCCCACACTCCCTGTCACAATCCACCCCCCCCATTTTGAAAAGCACGTTGCAGCCACATGAATGCTGGGATAGCTGCCCATAATGCACCGCTCCCAACACAGCTGCAAATGTTGCAAGTGTGGCCACGCCACTGTGCTGGCAGCTGGCAGTGTGGACAGATTGCAGCGCTTTTCCCTACTCAGTTGTACAAAGACAGGTTTACCTCACAGCGCTGTATAGCTGCAAGTGTAGCCAAGGCCTAAGAATATAAACTTTAAAGGGGTGAAAGAACATCACTGCATGAAGCAAAGCTTGAAAAATGTGTAAAAAACTGACAATTAGAGAAGAATTACACTGACTTAAAAAAAATGTTATTTAAATACATAAAGGTAAAGAAATTAGTGCATTTTTTTAACCAGAAAGAAGACATAACTGAAAAACTGAGCTCTTCTTCTGAGCACATGTCTACACTACAAAGGTAAGCTGACTTAATGTAAGTCGATATCCAGCCTCCACGGTAATTGAGTGGGCCATGTGTGTCCACACCACACTCATTGTGTGGGTGGAGTATGTCCTCACTAGCAGCGCTTGCATTGATGCACAGAGCAGTGCACCATGGGTAGCTATCCCACAGTGCAACTAGCTGCAGGGGGTTTTGGCAAGGTCTTGCAGTGCCTCATGTGGCCAAAATATTTTCGCATGGGGCAATGGGAACATGGCTTCAGCCTCCCATGATGTAGTTTCCTCCCTCCCTCCCCTGCTATCAGTGGCATACAACCCATATTTTTTGTGCCTTTTTGCAAAAGCCTGTCTTAGCCACGCGTACACCCATGGACCCTGCTCAGCTGTGCACTCTTGTTCTGAGCATTATAAACACTTTGTGCCTTATCCTGCAGTATTTCCAGTGCCGATACAGGAGCCGACCCACGGAACATTGCAATGTCATACAAGCAGCCCTGCTGCAAGGCATAGAATGAAATAATTCCCAGTTGCTGCTGGCAGTCACACAGCAGCTGAACATGGAAGAGCACCATTTCTGGTCCCAGGAAATAAGCACCAACTGGTGGGACTGCATTGTTATGCAGCTATTGGATGATGAGCAGTGGCTGCAGAACTTTCAAATGTGCCACTTTCCAAGAACTTTGTTCAGAGCTTTTTCCGTCCTGCAGCAACACTAAAATGAGACCTTCTCTGACAGTGGAGAAGCGAGTGGTGATTGCTCTGTGGAAGCTTGCAATGCAAGACTGTTACTAGTCAGTGGGATCTGTTGTGATCCAAGTGGGCAGAGCCATTAATCAACTTCTGCTAAGAAGGGTAGTGACTCTGGGCAAGATGCAGGACATAGTGGATGATTTTCATATGATGGTTTCCTAACTGCGGTGGGGTGATAGATGGCATGCATATCCCTATCTTGGCACCAGACCACCTTGCCAAAGCATAGGTAAACTGTAAGGGATATTTTCAATGGTGTTGCAAGTGCTGGTGGCTCACATGGGACATTTCATCTACATCAATGTGGGATGGTCAAGAAAGGTGCATGACAGGAGCATCTTTAGGAACACAGGTCTGTTCAGAAAGCTTCAAGCAGGGACTTTCTTTCCAGACTGCAAAATAACTATTGATGATGTTGAAATGCCAGTTGTGATCCTGGAAGACCCAGCCTATCCTTTGCTCCCATGGCTTGTGAAGTCGTACACTGGCCACATGGTCAGCAGTAAGAAATGGTTCAACAATAGGATGAGCAAGTGGGAGAATGATGGTGGAATGTGCCTTTGGACATTTAAAGGGTTGCTGGTACAGTTTGCTTGCTAGATGAGACCTCAGTGAAAGCAATATCCCCATTGGTATTGCTACATGCTGTCTGCTTCATAATATCTGTGAGGCAAAGGGAGAGAAGTTTCCACAGGGGTGGGGCATGGAGGCAGATATGTTGGCAGCTAATTTAGAGCAGCCAGATACCAGCACAATAAGAGCTCAGCAAGGAGCTCTGCGTCTCTGGAAGGCTCTGAAAACGCATTTCAGTAATAAGTCACAGTAATGTGCACTGGTTCTCTGAACTGTACCTTCCCATACTCCTGCATTGCATCAATTTCCCTGTACCCTCACCATACCCCCATGATTTGAATAAATAAAAAGCCTTTTTTCACAAAGTGTTTGCTTTTATTGTACACACACAAAGAAACCGAAAGAACAAGATAGTAAATTAACCTTGGGTAAACAGTCTGATAAAATTGGGAGCAGAGAAAGCAAGTCTATTTGTACAGACCTGGTCCTTATGCTGGTACCGCAAAAATGCCAGCAGAGTTAATACTGGAATAGCATGGGAAAGTGTCCTACTGTGGTGGAAGAAATAAGGCAGACCTCCCCAGAAACCTTCTGCAAAGGATTGCAAAGTACCTCCATGAATGTTTCCTAGAGATCTCCATGGAGGATTCCTGAGCCATCCGGTGCACATAAACAGTCTTTTTGGGGGCACACCCACTGTGTACCTGAAGTGGCCACCGGGAAGCAGATACCCACTGAACCTCATTTTTTGTTCAGATTAAACATAACATATAAGAGCATGTAACCCCAACAGTTTGATTGGAAATGTGTACTCACCAGAGGTGCCTTCCTCAGCATCACGTTTGGCCACTATGCTATCCTGCAACCGGCTGGTCTCAGGGGTTAAAAAAAGTTCCTGGCTGTCAGGGAGAATGGATCCACTGCTTGCCTGTCTCCCATTCTCCTCCTCCTCTTCCTTGTCCTGAATATCCTCCTCATTGTTGCCTGAAGTGGCCTGGGACTCAGACTCCTGGAACGTGTTCTCGCTGCATTTGGGGGTACTGATGGGGTCACCACTGAGAATCGCATGCAGCTCATTGTAAAAGTGGCATGTCCGTTGGGGAGAACCAGAATGAATATTCACCTCCCTTGTCTTCTGGTATGCTTGCCAAAGTTCTTTTATTTTCACGTGGCACTGCTGCATGTCCCTGGTGTAGTCCTTCTCTCACATTCCCCGTGTGATCTTTCCATAGATGTCTATATTTCTTCAGATGGATCGGAGCTGTGCCTGCACAGATTCTTCTCCTCACAGACCAATAAGATCCACCACCTCCTATGTACTCCAGGCTGGACCATATTTGGGGTATTGAGTCTCCATAATCAGCTGGCGAGCTCTCTACACTGATCAAACAGAAAATGTGAATTCAAAACTCTCAGTGCTTTAACAGGGGAGGGGCTGTTTCCTATGTACCTGACTGCTGCAGAGTTGAAAACGATCTCCAGAGTGGTCACCGCAGAGCATTGTGTGACACCTCCTGGGGGTCCATTACAGTTGAATTACATAACACTGTGTCTACACTGCCTCTCTATCAACCCATCAACATCGAATTAAGTGCTATGCCTCTCGTGGAGGTGGAGTAATGAAGTTGACATTACAGGTGAGTTAGGTCGGCAGAAGGGACCTGGTAGTGTAGACGCACACATTATTAGGTCAACTTAAGGCAGCTTCCATCCACCTAAGTCTGTAGTGTAGATCAGGCCTGAGTATTCACCAAAAAGTAAAATGCAAATATGACAATGTTCCCACTGAGGATAGTATCAAAAACAATTATGGCTCTGGAAGAAGGAAGTGAATATGCTGATTACACACTCAATGATAAATTGAGATTAGTCCTCATACTTTTTTATTTAGAACAGCATTTCCAAAAGTGCGGGGCATGCCATCAAGGGGAGAAGGACTAGTGATGGTCAGGCTTTTCACAATCAAAGAGCTCTCCCTGAGGGGTCTGTAGGTATAGGATTAGTATGTGAAAGCAGAGCTGTGGTTCCTGTTTTTGAATAAGAGTGGAGTGGATTACAAAAGAAGATTCAATGCTTTTGTTGAATAAACATGTTTGAGTAGCTTCAGTGTCTGTGGGTCAGAATTTGGCCTTTTTCATTTGCAACAGGCTGGTTCTGCTCCAGATTATTACTTTTTAACACCCTCTGACATTCTGTATTTTGGGAGTGCTATCAAATATGATAAAATTACAGTGGCTACCAAAAAGAAAGGACCAGTAGAAAAGTTTTAAATTGGCTTTTGCTATGCTACAAGGGACAGACAATTAACTACTGAGAAGGTGCAGCCAAAAAGTAAGTCACCATATCATCTTTGTGATTTCTTCTGTCCCCAGGGAAGCTAAAAAGGCTTTCGGAGGGAGGTTCTCTTTTGTTATCATGGTCTCCGTGCCATTGGGCAAAACAGCAATAGCAGTGACAGAGGCAGCAGGTTGAAATTCAAGTTTGGTTGATGAACTAGAAGGACTTACTAATCATAAGAGTGTGGAACTCATAGTAGCAGACATGGCCATTATCATATTCTTTTGTGATTTTAACTTTTCCATTATATTCAAGACTGAGACTAAGTTTTGTTCCAGACTAGTAGTCTATGGCATTGGGTTAAGGAGATGTGAATCTCAGATCCACTGAATACAAAAAAAAAAAAAAAAGAAAATGTGTGACAAATCAAAATGACAAGGTTTGTGTTGGTAGCTCGTGATATAGTGAAACAAAATCCATTTCCACTTGTGCCTAGACAATTCAGGTCTGGGCTTTAGGGGTGTTATATTATGAACATATCCCTTTGAGTCCCTGGAAAGAAAAGCCCAGAGAGCACTCAGTATATTTTAAAGAAGTTTAAATCACATTTGTTACAAAACCTTAAGCCTAAAGTTTAAGAACACTGCTCTTTTTTACACACTTTATACCCATAAAAATCTAAACACTGATTGAAATACTTTCAATGCACTGAAAGAGGTTTTCATATTATTAAAAGTAAAAAAAAAACTTTTTCAAAGCTTATCACGGCTTTTTTTTAAGTCTCAAACAACATAGTTCTGAATGGATGTGAATAAAGTGTGAGACCAATTGAAAAGACAAGGTTGTGCTAGTAACTTGTGATGTAATGATATAAAATCCATTCCCAATGTTCTTAGACAATATGGATCTGGGCTTTAGAATAGCCAACCTACTTATGTATGTCCAAAGATCCCCATATTAATACCAAACCAATTGCTGAGTCATTAATATATACACCATGCTGGACTTTTGTGATACAAGGTAATCTGGATAGATAATATATAAATTCTATGGCAACAGAATTAAGGAAAGCACAATCACAAAAAAATGGTACAGAAGCCCCTACTTAAATTCCTCATAAAAGCCTGCTGTTTGATAAATTCTGTTTTCTAAATAGCTGGGAAGAAAAGCATAAAAAACATTTCCTTACTCCCTGTAGTTCTTTCATGAGAAAGAATAATCAAACTGAGAGCTTTCATTCAAATGGTAGTTTACTGTAGAATGCTGTTCCTTTTGAACAAGATGTCTTCACTTATTCTGAGAAGACAGAAATATTTAACAAAGCATAATGTAAGTGAAATATTATAGATATACAGCTCAGTGTGTTTATAGAGGTAATTACAAGCATCTCTCGAATCTGTCTGTCTACCTATTTTCTTTCTTGGTTTAGATATAATGGTGTCTGAATGTGCTGTAAAAATTCACTTTTTGCAAAATAAGGTCCAAATGAGCATTTTTTTTTCTCCAACTTTCATCTGGCAATCAACTCTTTTTGACCATGTATGACAAATGTATCAGCAGAAAGGAAGTGTGATGTACAGTATTCCATAAGGAAGCAGTGTGTATGAGCTACAGGGGATGACCACTGGATGGTGTTACCTAGTCATGTTTTATACTTGTCTTCAGCAACTCTGTTCTCTCAGTTAAATCATTTACTTTTGTCAAGAGCATCTTTTCCCTTAATCCCTTCTAGGCTTTATCATTACAATTTGATTAGAAATCATTGCAAATCATACTTTTTCATTACCATTTTTTGAAATTGCCCAATCTCTACATAAACAGGCCTTCAAACAGTAAAAGTTACTGCATAGTTTTCAATATAAAAATAGTAATATTCTATGACAACTAATTTACTGATAAACGTTACGCCTTTTCTACTACTTTGAATACCAAATGCTGTATTCAGATGCATACACGTTACTCCTATTAGGCCAAATTCTATTGCTGTGGAGAATGGGTGCAAATCTAGTATTTTCAGCGAGATTGTACCCAGGCCATAATGGTATACCCCCTGTAACCAGGTAAATGTAGGGACTGTGTTATGATTATTTGCTTCATACTATACCTTTAAGATTCAAGAGATCTAATTAAAGCAACAGAGGGTCCTGTGGCACCTTTAAGACTAACAGAAGTATTGGGAGCATAAGCTTTCGTGGGTAAGAACCTCACTGCATCTGAAGAAGTGAGGTTCTTACCCACGATAGCTTATGCTCCCAATACTTCTGTTAGTCTTAAAGGTGCCACAGGACCCTCTGTTGCTTTTTACAGATTCAGACTAACACGGTTACCCTTCTGATAAGAGATCTAATGTTTTTCCCATCTCTTCCACTGTCCTATTGGATGACTTTGGGCAAGCCACTTCACCTCTCTGTGCTTCTGTTTCCCCACCTGTAAAATGGCAATAATCACACTTACCTCCTTTGTAAAGCCCTTTGAGATATACTCTGAAAAGCGCTACATAAGAGCGAGGTATTATTACTGGAATTTACCTATCCTCTTGTCTGCTATGCTACTGTGAGCCAATTCAGAATGAGTAACAGTCTTTTTTTAATCACATAAACTTATATTTGTTCCTTTTTGGTTTGTTTTCTTTAATCTAAAATAAAAGCCATATAGATTAAAGAACATGATTTGCACGTAGTGTGTGGAAAATATATCATAACTATGAGCAGAGTTTCAATGGGAGTTATATGCACATATCTGAGGGCAGAATTTCACTGCCTCTAATTATTAAATAAATCCATCTTGTTATTCACATTCAGCCTGGGTATGGTTTTTATTTACCCTTCTTCCAAAGGGAAAAAAATATCTAACCATTCCCTATTCTCTGTTCCCTCTTGATGCATTAATGTCAACAGGAGTTACACGCCCAGCTTGTTCTGAGGAATACTTGTCTATATTTTATATTACAAAAGTTACACTAACCCAGAATAAAACAATAACAGTTACCCATGATTTGCTTCCATTCAGAGTTAATGAAAGCTATATTCTAATAAATGATCAGTTCATATTAAGTTCTCAGCTGAGACTGAACCCGTCCATTAAATTAAACCCTGTGTTCTGATGGGATTATTATTCTAAATATAAATCCTTTAATTCATGATAGCTGCTAGTGATATACCACTATGCCATGGTCAAAACAAAGCACAGAGAGTTTATTTCCTTTCTTTATTGAAATAAAAAGTCAAAATAAATGAGACTATCTTAAAGAAAGATTTAGGCTATATCTATAATAAAATTAACTTGAATTAAGAATGAGGCTAGATCCCAATACTGAGTTTTTAATTTTGAATAAAACATCAATTAATCAAATATCAAAGAAGAAAAGTTCATTGGCAACCTGTCACCCTATGACACTTGAATTCAGGCCTTCTCTATAGACATGAGGAGTTTGATCCCATTGAAATCAGTGGAAATCCGTCCATTGATTTGAGGGGGCTCTGGCTCAGGTCCAAGTGCTTTCTGTGTATCTGGTGAATCATACCCTTTAAATTAGTCCATAGTCCATGTCTTTTGGACTGACAGTCCTGGGTAGAGTCAGCTCCAGGCACCTTTCCTTTATTGCCTCTTCTTATGGGTTGAAAACTATTTCATCGTTTCAAGACAGCTTGCATAACATTCAGAAATAGACTGAAACAATCTGTGTTGTAGTAAAACAAGATGTATGAAGAAGAGAAAGAAAAAAATCACATTAGCTCTATGCATAGCATAACTACGCAAACTCTGCAAAAGCTAACCCTGATAAGTGTCCCTTTCTAGATATGACTACACTACAATAAAGTACCCACAGCTCGTTTATGTCAGTTGACTCATAGGACTCACAAGGCTCAGGCTGCAGGACTAGAAAATTACAGTGTAGATATTTGGGCTCAGGTTGGATTCCAGAATTTGAGATCCTGCAAGGGTGAGAGCCCAGGTTCCAGCCCAAGTTAGAATGTCTACATTGTAATTTTGTAGCCCCATGAGCCTGAGCCAGCTGATACAGGCCAACTATGGGTGTGTTATTGCAGTGTAGACATATCCTTAGTTACCATGAATAAGTAAAGTTCTACATTTCAAGAGAAAGCATTCTTTCTGCTCCAAATTGTTTCCTTCTCTCTTTCAGCATGACAGCATTTCTCAGCATCAGCCATCAAACCATGTGTCTCATATCATTTCCCACTCCTCCTTCTGTCTCCTTTGGGTGCCTCAATTATAAATTTGTTATTTTGATCTGCTCTTCTGGTTGCTGCCCACTTCCTTATAAAGGAAATCTGCAGAGGATATGGACCGTCTCTTATGAAATGTCCATTGTATGTTTCCCAGCATTGTATTTATTATTTAAAAAAGTAGTTTTTGTTCCAATCTAATTTAGAACACTTTTCTGACTTAAAATGTTCTATTGAAGGTGTATACACACACCAGTTGTCTTCCAGGTGACCTTCTCTTCTTATTTCCCAAATAAGTACCCTGCGTTCTAAGGTACCTCCAGATTGACAACCATGCTTTTCCACATTAATTGTCCTGGAGGTGCTACTTAACTGGCCTCAAGTGCTAATCTGAACACTACTAACTGTATTTTTGTAGAGACAGAGTTCATATTTTCTTATAATTGCCTCTTAACCTTACTCTACACATTCAGGTCTCAAGGACAGAAAACATTACTGTACAATGCTTCCTTTCCTGAAATGTTTTGTAAATACTTGGAAAATTCAAATACTTTAGCACTGAAAAGGCAAAGTTCCACATGTTATAGGGGCTAACTGGAGATTTTTGTGTTGAAGAACCTTCCAGTACAAATGACGGACAGAGTTCATATTTTCTTATAATTGCTTCTTAACCTTACTCTACACATTCAGGTCTCGAGGACAGAAAACATTACTGTACAATGCTTCCTTTCCTGAAATGTTTTGTAAATACTTGGAAAATTCAAATACTTTAGCATTGAAAAGGCAAAGTTCCACATGTTATAGGGGCTAACTGGAGATTTTTGTGTTGAAGAACCTTCCAGTACAAATGTTTATGTTCCTTCAACCAACAAGAGCTACAAGGAACTGAGCCTCATGTTGCCCTGTGCTCCTGTGCTTGTAAATTGCAATTAGTCCTTGCAGGCAATAAACATTGAGGCTTTGAATATGCAGAAATGTGAATGCTGCAGGATAGAGCATATTTTTGCATTTATCTATTGACATATATGTATAAACCCTATAACTAATAAGGATGATGAGTCTGGATAGCCATTAAAACCATAGAAGGATAGAGTTTGTAATCCCTGTTCCTCTGAGCTCCATCCCTTCTATACGGTTGGGAGTGATAGGAATTGGATAACCAACACTTTATTGAATACATAGTTCCATGATCTGCAAAATCTTGTTACTTCAGATGGAGACAAAACTCAAATATAAACACTTTATTTCAGGGACTCACAGGCACTCTTTGAGGCTTTGGAAGCACACCTAAGAGTCATCACAGTCTATTAAAATTAAGGTGGAGCAGAATACTATGTTAAAATGGTGTCATTGACTTCACATGAATGCCTCAGTCTCAAAGCAAATTGCTGAGTACCGTGGAACCTACTGGAAATCAGACATACAACTAAAATGGACAGAGTGCTATTCTAAATGAAGCTAAAATCCACAAGACTGCAGAGACCTAGAGCCAGCTGCAATGCCACAATTCCACCAAGGACGCTGACCATGGTCAGAAAGGAAAAAGGAAAAGGCTGTTCTAGAGAGTAATGACACACAGGCAGTTGATTTATGTAGAAGACACACCTACTGATATCAAAAACGTTTGAGATCTAAGGGCGTTACCAATTGCCTAACACTGATAGCACAGATTCTAAGAGTCGGCGTTTAATCAAGAAGGAATCTTTAAAAAAGTTTAAAATCTTAGAATCAGCCTTTCCATGGAAAGCCACAAGTCAAACAAAGCACAATTATAATTTTTGTTCATTCACTTTACAGAGTTTGTGATCTTAGTTACCCAAGCTTACTTTGTAAAAACACATGTCCTTATCAACATAAGGCCTGAATCTTACAATTTTTTTTTTAACCAGGGCTTAGCTCAGACACCAGGATTGTTTGTGACTTGTTAAGAATGAAGCAGTATATAGACTTAATATAAGCAACTATCAAAGTAGCATTACCTTGCTTTTTTACATGGCTATTTTAAAACTCTAGGAGCTATTTAAATTAATATTGTTTTCAAGCTCTAATTACTTGAGGCCTTTCTCTCGAGTCTCATTATGGTGTGTATCCATGGTCAGATACCACCCACCTTTTACGGATCTGAACTTGTATCAAGTAATTATGCCTTTTCTGGGCATTCTAAAGTGTAGAATGTGCTCCAGTTTAGCATCCATGTCAGTTCACCTCTACCTAATTTTATAAAATCCTCCTAAAGTCTTTTCTATTTGAAAGGTTTAGATTTTCTGTACCTACAGTCTGCCTGAAATATATCACCAATCTCCATCCCAGCTCTTTTCTTTTACTTTTTGTAAAGGATCCTTTCCCCTTAATTGGATTTATTTGTGTGAATTTTAAGAGTTTATCTGTTGTATCATGTTTACAATAGATTAACACAATCTAATAATTAAGTACTTATTTTCATATAAACAAATTCACGATAAGTGAAGTTTCACTATGAAAACAAAGGATTTCCCATTCTACCATTCCAGCTGTAATATGATGAGTGGAGAATCTGAAAAGACATATCTTCACCTCCCCTCAGAGCAAGACCGGCCAGGACAAGCAGTCGGATATGGAGTCAGGGAGTCCTCTTTACCCCAACTCATTCCTGAATTTTAAGACGATTAGTAAAACTGAACCTATTTGCATTGAAATGAAGCTTCACTGTAGTACAAGAGAAATGACACTTCACTATAAGTGTTGTGATAGTCCACTGACTCAAACTGGGACTTCCAATCCACTTAACTATAAAAAGAGTTAATTAAAACTAGGTTATATTGTGACCTACTTCTATTTTTATTCTGTTGCACTTTGGAGTACAGTGGAGGAAGGTGTTGGCATAAATCTTTAAAAATAAAATTAGGTACTACAAGTGCATCACTCTAATATAGTATTTTTCATCAGTAGCTAAAATGCTTCCTTTTAAGTATTTATCTTCATAACACCCCAGTGAGGTAGGGAAGTACTATTATTCTCATTTTACAGGTGGAGAACTGAGGCACAGAGAGACTTAGTGACTTGCCCAGAGCCACACAGGAAGTCAATGGCAGAGCAAAGAACTGAAACCAGGTCTTCCAAGTCTAGATTGTGGTCCACCGTGTGCACTTGTGTAATGCTGTGGGTTATCCCTGCCAGGGGAATAAGAGGGCATAAGGCAAACTTTTATCCACCTGCACTGGCCACGATCTGTTTCCTTATCTGCTCCTGTGGGAGTGCAACAAAGTGCTGCCCTTTATATGAGCTTGCCGCAAAACCACAATTGACCCCTTATAGTACTAATTCTTAAAAAGAAAAAAGAAAGAAAAAATACGGTGAACATGTGTAAACTAACCTCTCAGAATAGGGCTATTGTGTTATAATTTGAAATACATCCCCAAAACCACTGACCAAGATTTAGTAATGGTCCATCACAGTGGCGATATAATTTATTCAGCAGGTGAAAGTGGGTCGGGGGGGTGTTATACAATGATAAAAGTTAATGGTGGACAAAATAATCCAACCAGTTGTCAAATCATAACAGGGATTTTATTTAAATTGGAATAAATGGGACTGAATTCCACCTTCCTATAATAACATTAAATATATGAAGAATATGTGTGTGTGTGTGTATTCAAATTATATATATAATCTGATCTGGTCATCTCTTATTCTTGATCCATTGGTCCTGGAGAGTCGGAATAAGAGAACCAAAGTTCTGTCACATCACATGATCTGGTCTGATGTGCACTCCCACAAGCAAGCACCATTGGAGTCGAGTCCATCACTTCAGGAAGTTATAAGAGGTGCTTGAGGCTCAAAGACTGACTTGGACATTAGACAGAACCCAGTAAGAAGTTTGAGGAAAGGGGAACCTTGACCTTAATAATAATAATAATTAATAACCTATAAGATAATAGCCTGTACAGATAGATAGGTAGATTATTTAGAAGGTTATATTTAATTAACTACACTTAGTAGTACATTAGTGTGTGTGTGTGTATATTCAAATTATATATATATGTGTGTATTCAAATTATATGCAGTATATTTAATTTTATATATATATAAATTTAATTTTATTTATATATATATATATATATAAAATTAAATATACTGCATATAATTTGAATACACACACACACACACACTAACGTACTACTAAGTGTACTTAACTAAATATAACCTTCTAAATAATCTATCTATCTGTTTGTACAGGCTATTATCTCAAACATCTTACTGGATTCTGTAGGAAGGAATAAACAGGAACAGATGCTCAGGAACACGCCATCAAACACGTGAAGGGACCCTCTTCTGCATGTCTGTCTTTCCTGCTCATTTCAGCCTCCCCATTTACTCTCGGTTTCCCTCAATCCTGGTTTCCCTCCATTCCTCTGGCTGCCTTCTCCCCTCGCCTTGTTTCTCTCCATTTACTCCCAGACTCTCTGTTTCTCTCCGTCTCTTTCTCAGGCTCCCATCTGCCTGCCCCTGTCTTTCCACCATCCCCCTCTTCTCCTCCAACAGTCACTTCCTCTCCCCCTAAGGGGAGGGGCCACCACTTCCCACTTTCTCAGAGGGAGGGTCTGAGAAAGTGGGAAGTGGTGGCCCCTCCTCTCCATAGAACAATGAGAGTGCATTCACTCTGAATACACCCTATATCATATATCCCCATACATAGTCGAGTCCCTTTACCATATTTACACATAGTTTTAAGAAAGAATAGAAAGCTGGATGAAAAATCTAGACTTTCCGCTGCAATTTTATACAGACATTTCCCCACTATACCTTATCTTTCTGTTAGAAAACAAACATCTTAAAGCTAGGAACATCTCTTTTCTATCTTATATTGATTTCAGTTTATATGATTCAGCCTTTCTCAGAAGTGATATGAACTACAGACCTCTCCTTGGACCATTACCTTGTTGTCATGGAGAGGCTTGTGTGTCCTAACGACCGTCAGAACTATGTCGTCAGGAGTCTTGTACTCCTGGTAAGGTCACCCTTGGCAAACAGTTCTGAAGAGAGGTTCCAGATGAAGCACGATCCAAACTTCTCAAGACCCCAACAGCAGAACAGGTATATTAGAGCACTTGTCAATTCTCTGCATCTGTAAAGGCGGATGAGGACTGCATTAGGATGGAGACCTCCAGCTGTCTCGGACTTGACTGTCACTGAGTCCAGGTCTCCTTCCTGTCAAGTCTTGTGAGGTTGCTGCCTGCACAACGATTTCACATGTAGGCCTCTGCCAAGGATATTACCATCTCCCACTAACAAAGTCCTGCAGCAATAGATGAGTGGTGGGGACAGGAGTCCCTAGTCATAAATATGAATGCAGGTGGCAGCCGTGTGTTGGTTGTCTTGTGCTTGGACTTGTGAGACAGAAGGGCAATTTCGACAGCTGTGGCCACAACTGAGCAGTCCTTTTCAGGATCCCCTCTGCTCACCTTGAATGGGGAAGGGGCTAGAAAAGGTGCCCTAAACATAGGCTTTCTCAATGCTTTCCCAGCTGGATGGCCATGTCTAGCAGGATCACTCAACCTACAGACAGAACATACAAAGCAAAATAATGAAGATCGCTACTTGGAATGTTTGCATTCTCATGGATTCCTGAACAGTGACAGTCCTGAAAGAAGAACTGCCATACTAGTTAGAGAACTTGCAAGATATGACATCAATATTGCTGCCCTAAATGAGACCCATCAGGCAGATAAAGGCCAACTGAAAGAAGATGGAAATGGCTAAACTTTCTTTTGGAAAGGAAAGTCATCTGAAGAGAGGCATATTCAAGGAGTTGGTTTTGCCATGAAGAACAAGATTGCTAATCAGCTTTTAGAACTTCCTAAGGATATTAACAAACGTCTCATGACTCTTTGTCTTAAGCTTAGTAACAACCAGTATGCCATGGTCATTAGTGTGTATGCTCCCACACTTGACAATGACAAAGACAACAAGGAGCAGTTCTACCGTGCACTTGATGCAGTTCTCACTGCCACTGCCAAGGAAAACAAGCCTATCCTCATGGGTGACTTGAATGCAAGAGTTGGATGACATCCCAAACTCTGGAAAGACACTGTTGGGAAAGAAGGGGTGGGGAAAGTAAAATCTAACAGCATTATTCTCCTAAAAATAATTTGTGGAGCATGCTTTGCTTATCACAAATACCATCTTTAGACAGAGGGACAAATATAAGATCACTTGAAAACACCTACATTCGAAACACTGGCATCTTGACTATGGACAAGTCTACACTACAGTGATACATCAGCACAGCTACACTGATGTAGCTTTGCCGCTGTAGTGTGTCTGGTGAAGACGCACTATGCCGAAGGCAGAGCGCTCTCCCGTCAGCATAATTATTCCACCTTGGTGAATAGTGGAATCTATGTCAGTGGAAGAGCATCCCCCACCGACATAGGGCTGGTGTGGACAGTGCAAAATTTACATCACTGGGGGGGAGGGCGGGATTTTTCACACCCCTGAGCAATGTAAGTTACATTGACTTAGGTGGTAGTGTAGACATGTCCTATGTCATGGTCAGAACCCATGATCGTACTGATGTCCATATTATGCAAACCATGAGAGGTATGGATGACTCCTGGACAAACCATCCTTTAGTCAGATCAATCATGAACATGCATCTTGCATCTCAACACCATAAACAGCCAAAAGGAATGCGGAAGAGATTTAACATCAAGGCACTTCACAATCATGCTAGTCGCAAAACTCTTCAGCAACGCCTCATTGAAAGGCTCTCTGACCTACCGGACATCCACTCCTCCACTGGGAGGAGTTCAAGACCATTATTCACAAGGCATGTGCTGAATCAATTGGATATTTCATTAACTGCAATCAGGATTGGTTTGATGAGAACAATGAGGAAATCCTAGCACTTATTCATCAGAAGAGAAGCGCATTTTGCACTTGGCAAAATGAACCCTCTAATCAGCAAAAACGAGAGACTTATGATCAGCTTAAAGCTGTAGTTCAAAGGAGGCTGCATAACATCAAGATTCAGTGGTGGCAAGCAAAGACCATGGAGATCCACGTTTCACTGATCAACATGACATGAGAAGCTTTTTTCAAGCAACAAAAGCAATGAGCCAAGTTCAAACTGCACAATGCCCCTGCGATCCCAGGACAACTCTGCCCTTCTTCAGTAAAATGTGAATTTCAATCACTGTTGGAAGTAGCATTTTGAGACTCTATTGAAATGTGAATCTGATGTCTCAGCTGCCACCATTGAGTCCATACCTCAACATCCAGTAATAGAAACCTCTTGCTAACCCCCCCCCCATCTTCTGAGGAAGTTTGGCAAGACATCACTTAGACTAGAAACAACAAGGTGCCAGGCCCAGATGCCATCCCCATGGAAGTCTTCAGGGCTGATGGAATATCACTCATGCAAAACCTTCATCAACTTCTTGTTAGAATTTAGGTTAATGACGAAATTCCACCCAACCGAAAGAATGCCAGTATTGTGACCATTTTTAAGAAAGGGGACAAGACGATGTGCAGGAATTGCTGAAGTATTGCTCTTCTGCCCATTACCAAGAAGATCTTTACTCACATCCTTTTGAACTACCTCCTCCCTTTTGCCAAAGACATCCTTCCGGAATCTAAATATGATTTCAGACCATGTTGAGGCAACCAACATGAATTTTGTTGCACAACAGATCCAAGAGAAGTGTAGAGAACAACACCAGCCATTGTTTATGGCATTTATTGACCTAACTAAAGCCTTTGATTCCATCAAATAAGAAGCATTATGGAAGGTGCTGTCTAGGTTCGGTCATCCATTGACGTTCATTTGTGTTCTCAGGCTACTTCATGATGGGATGACCACCACTTTCCTCTGTAATGGGTTGGAGACAGACCTGTTCACCATCAATATTGGTGTTAAGAGGGGCTGTGTTATTGCCCCAACCCTTTTTTCTATCTATTATGCCATAATCTTGATTCTTATTTGTGACCACCTTTCTTCTGGAATTGGGATTGAGTATCACATGGATGGCAAGCTCTTCAACCTGCAATGTCTTCATTCTAAAACTAAAGTCACCAGGACTATTATTACCATCCTTCAGTATGCTGATGACTGTGCTATCCTCGCGCACACAGACTGAATTGCAATCCATCCTAGATCACTTCTCAGGCAGCTATAATAGTCTGGAACTTTTCCTCAACATTTGGAAGACTAAGGTGCTCCATCAGCCTGCCTCAGCACACGTTGCCCCTGTTCTCCCACAAATTATCATCGGTTGTGAACCCCTGGAAAACATCAATCATTTCCCTTACCTTGGTAGCCACTTCTCCCAGACAGCCAATCTTGATGTGGAGATTGAACATAGGATCCATTGTACCAGTGTATTCTTTGGGAAGTTGCTCCATCGTGTCTTTACTGACAGAGATCTGCAGATGGAAACTAAGATCTTGTAGTCATCCCCACTCTTCTTTATGGTGCAAGACATGGGTGACATACCAAAGCCATCTTAAGCATCTGGAGTGGTACCAGTAACACTGCCTTACAAAGATTCTTTGTATCAGATGGGAAGACTGTCACACCAATGACCACATTCTCTCTGCAGCTAACATCACCAGTGTTGAGGCAAAGATTCTGAAACATCAACTTCACTGGGGTGGTCATTGTATGTGGATGGCTGATACTCATCTTTCAAAGCAAGTCCTCTTTTCTCAACTTAATCATGCTAAGAGGACCCATAGGGGACAGAGGAAATGTTACTAGGACACCCTGAAAGTAGGGAGGCATTGACTGCACAAATTGGGAAGAGCTGGCTAGCAAAAGACTGCAATGGCATTGCATCACATATCAAGCCTCAGCCTTTTAAGAGACTCACCTTGCTCAAAAGTCTGAGAAATGGCAGAGGTGGAAGGAAAGGGTACACCATCCTGGCTAGAAGTTTGCTCTTTCTAAACAACCGCCTGTCACATATATGGAAAAACCTGTAAATCATGAATTGGACTCCTCAGCCATCTTAAGTCTCATCAATGACTTTTCCCCCTGGCAGACATCATCCTCATATTGAGAGATAGCCGACTATGATGAACCACAGATGGTAAAAGTAGCAAATGATATGTGGAAATTAAATAATTTTAGCTACTTATCTATAATTCCCAAAGACACCACCCAGCACCATTGGCTTTATACAGCTCTCTCCCTGGATTTCTGTTTTTAAAATCCCCTTAAGTTTCAGCATTCTTGTCCACAGGTTAGGACTACTGTCATGGACCAGGGCTACACAGAGGGCTAAATTTGCCAACAGTCCCTGCTTTCCTGGGTCTCAGGAAGATGCTGCTTTGAACTACTTTTCATCAGCCTTGTCCTATTGAGGCAAGTGGACTTCTTCTCCCTCAGTGACTGTGCTCCTCATCCCACAGGGATTGTTCTTGGAATGGGGTAATACTGGCCAGGAGGAGGGTTTCCTCATAAACTTTAGAGAGCTGGTATACCCTGTTACAGAAAATTAAACCTGGCCTACATTTAAAATTTAGGTTGAAATAGCTATAGTGCACCGAGTGGTGAAAAATCCACACCACTGAGTGCTGTAGTTATGATGACCCAACCCCTGGTGTAGATGCAGCGAGGTCAAGAATGCTTCTGTCAACCTACCATTGCTTGGAAAGGTGGTGTCCTTACAGTGATAGAAACCCACCCCCCTTCTGCACTACCACATCGTAGCTGTGCCATTATAGTCCCTGTAGTATAGACATGTCCTTATTCTTCTCTCTGAATACTAAGGCCCTATTATACTGGTTAAGCTAGGTAGAAGAGATTAGCTTTTGGAGTTACAAGGCATAATATAGCTACTTTCTCTTCAATTTCACCCTTAATGGCTATATTAACAGACATTTTCCCTCAAGTCATTGAAACTTCCCTCCCTCAGTTTGGCTGATGAGCTCCTAGAGACCACAAATGAATATAGACTTACTAACTGTTTTATTTGATGTCCTGGTGTTTGTGAAATGAAAAGAGCATTTGTCCAATGTAGCATAATTATTTTTGTCTTTGCTGTAGGTCAATATTTATTTTACAGTACATTTCACATTTGAATAATATCATGACCAAAAGTAAGTGGCTGCCCTATGAGTAAAACTCATGTATTTAAGGAAAAAGTCATAGTTCGGCCCACTGGCTTAAAAAAAAAAATCTAATTATCTGCATAGCACTAAACTGGGTCCTTGAGAACTTTGAATACAGTATAATTTAATTTATAGTTTAAAATAACTAGTCTGCTATGTTTCTCTACTTTTTCTACCACATTCTATAAAATGTTAAAATGTTGTTAAGTAAATATGTTTAGAGCTATTGTAGCACTTGTATTTGAAAATGCAATTTTCTCTTAATGTTTAAAGATTATGTGGTGGTTGTTTCCTTTAATCGAAACAATACATTTTAATGTTACAAAACTGCCACTAGTTTATTAAAAAAGGTAATTTCTCCCTGTAACATGTAGCAACTACTGTGTGCACCATGATTCTTCCTGGAATATACAACTAAATTTACCCAACAGCAAGAAAAAGCAGGGGCAGTAAGTGACATTATCCAGATTATGTTTACAGATTGTATGAATCTGTTTGGAAATGTACCACAATAGCTGTTAGGTTTTTACTGTCCCCATTTTCATGATTATTAGATCATTACATTTAGCACAAACCAATTTAGGTTTGTATTAGCAAGAATTGGCACTCGTCCCTGACCTCTGACCTCCAGGTTAATGAGAAGTTCCTCTGTATAATTGCCATATCTTAAGATTGCCCTATGCTGTGTAATCTTTATTGCTGTAAAATGACATTTAAAGTTTGTTTTACATGAGCAAGTAGAAGAACATTATTTCTGCAGTGAGCAATAATTATCTGCCTCCTAACTGAAAATACATGCTGTGGATAAATTGTGTTCATCTGGTCGCCTGTGTTTGTAAGACAAGTTAATTAAAAGAGGAATGTTGAAAAATATGTCGGCACACTGAGTGCTGATAGAGTAATATTATTACTTTACAAGAAAACATTCTGCACACAAAAAATACCCTTTTGTTTTTGCTCTAAAGATATGGATAAAAATGTGGTAAATAGATTGCAGTTCCTGCATTGCGATGATAATAAAAAAAATGCAGAGATGATAGCATTTTCTATCTATTCCAGTTGAATAATAAAAGTCTAAAACTCTATGTGCTCATTTGGTATTTATGCTGCTTAATACAAGCTTGAAGTACTGCTCCTGACTAATATATTTTTCACATTGCAATCTTCCATACATGATAGTGAATTACATATTGGGTAATATATGTATGCTTGTACTTTCTCTCTCTCTCTCTCTCTCTTTCTGCATTGCTTTAATTAATTCTGCTATTTTTGTTAAAAAAAAAAGATACTGCAGTCACCCCATGAGTATTTCACAATTCAGAATGGTTGCTTTTCAATATTTATTTACCTTGCTTACATTCAACATCATGACAAATATTTTAAATCTCCCAGACCCACTGAATATATCATATATAGGACCGCATACTGACCTCGATCTGCTAGTGAACTCAGAGTGAGAGATGTACAGTGCATGCCCAAACTACTTGTTTTTTGTTTCCATGCCTTCAAAATCATCACAGAGCGAGCATCAATTGTCTGCCAGATCATTAGGGAATAGAAGTTAGTTTAAGAACATTATTTGACTTAGTTTCTTTTCATCTCTCCCATTGCAGGTACAGACTATGGCTATGTCACCAACTAGTAGCCTGCATTTAGTTTTATTTCCTACTTTAAAAAATTCATATCCAGTAATTTATTTTTCATTTGACATTAATTTATCAGTCCCAACAGTTGAGAGAATATTTTATAAGCGTGGAGAAGATTACGGCTTCTCCTTAGATTGATTTAGTGCTGTTTCTGGATTTGTTAACAGACTGACAATTGAAAAGTCAAGAAAAGCTACAGGGTTTAACATTTTCAGACATTTATATTTAACCATGTAACTATTTAAAGTTACCTCTATTGAAGATCTACATAACTTGTGTTGGCGTTCATTCCTCTAGAAACTGACATTGGATTGTTATTCACTGTCCCTGTTTGCATCACATTTTAAAAATAAGAAAATTCAATACAGGTGCATACTTTCCATGTCGATATAATTATTATAAAGTAAATTATTTACCTTACCTTTACAAAATGCAGTATTTCACCACCTCTACATTATATTTTATTCCTCTGAAACTTTGCCTCAATTTATTTTCTTAAAATATTAGAAACCTAACCTGTTATACCTAAGACATAATTTATTTTTTACATATCTGATAAAATACATTGCAATAAATATGTACTTTTAGTGCAAGGTATTTTTATAAGCTGTTAAAAGGATTCATTTACTGTATAGTAAGTTAACCTTTGTATGCATTTCCATTGAGTAGTAAGAAGACAGTTACAAATAAATTCTCATGGTAAAATATCCATAACTGCTTAGAAAATAAATGGCAACACTCATAGATGAACATTTTAGGAGGTCAAGTATATTCTAAGTGGTGTGCCAGAAAATAGAGGATGCACATAATAGGATTGAATATAGTGTGGATTGGAACCAAACTACAAATTACAAATAGTTTATTCATATAGAAAAATACATTTTGAGTGTTATTGTAAATGTAATTTACAATAGCAGCTTAGCAATCAAATATAATAGTCTTTTAGTTCAGTGAAATGCTTAGTGTTGTTTATTTTTCTTCCTGTCTCCAAGATCATCAAGATGCATATATCAGTGGTGGGAATGGTCCTTTAAACATATTTTCTACTTCAATAGGTTATTCAGTTTCTTTAACTATAGTCATACAAATATGGGTATAATTAAAATAATCACTCACATCCACCTCTGACTCAGCCTTAAATGAAAAAATGTCAGCCCATTTATTTGACTGGGCAGCATCTTCCCCTTTTGTTGACTAGCAGATGCGCTGCCTCACCAAACATTACAAAAGTTGGTGAGGCACTGGGGTATGCATTAAACCTTTGATTGCCTAAGACGTGCTGCATACTGTGTTTCCTAAGAAGGAAATTGGAAATTGTACAATACAGCCTTCCAGTGAAAAACACAGTGAAAAGCTGTGATACCATGTGTGCATGTAAAGCTGATTCACTACCATGAAGAATATCTTTGTATTATCTTAAGAATAATTTGAATGTTCTGTATATTCTATATGTGGTACAAAACTATCCCAGGGAATCTGAGCATATTCTTGGTAACACATTGCAACCTTGCTTGTAAGACTGGAATACATCCGGAAGTATATGGAATACATATAAACTATTAACATAAGGGTTACCAGGCAGTGGTTTCATTATGGTTTTTATTATTATTATTAATAATAATAATAATAATAATAATAATAATAATAATTTTATTATTATTCAAAAATACAATTGGTGTGTTTTCATAATTCCCAGAAGGTACTTCTGGTTATCCATCCAAACACCTGTTCCAAAACTGCGAACTACCTTAATATTACTGGCTATTTACTGAAGTACAAAGACATTGATAGCATTATCCTTGAGTAATGGAGCTATGCGTCAGGAAAACTAAAGTTTTCAAATCCAAGTTTCAGTCCTATGTAATTGAAGGGTTATACGGCATATCAGAGAGGCAATGTTCAGATCTGGTTTGGGATAAAGGCAAGGACTTGGGGTTCAAAGTCAAACCCAGGCTAGGGTTGAGTTGTGGGTTCCTATTTAATAATGCTGTGGGCTGTTCTCGTGGGATTTCAGCCCCAACGATGGAAATCTAATAAAATAATCTGTTTTTGAGAATGTCCTCGACTTTAGTTTAAGTGGATCAAATTTTCACAGGCACATGCCCATCTCACACCCATAAAATTTATGCATGCACATATTGCTGAGAGAATTTTGTATTTACATACAAAAAGGGGCATTTTTGTACATAAACTGGATAATTACTTTACCAGATAGCTAGATATGCAGTTGCCTGAAAGCTATGGATTAATGTGCACGACAACTGTTTTATCTACATAAAAAAAACCATAGGCATACACCCTGTGTTCTAAGCTCCCATACAGAATATTATCTTCATAATGGCCCAGTGGTAAGCAGGCTAAGGTGGCACTCAGGAGACTGCGTCATAGAATTTAAGGCCAGAAGGGGCCGCTAGATCATCAAGTCTAGCCTCCTATATATCACAGGCCACTAACACCACCCAGCTGTTCAATTCTCTGCTCTTCTACAGACATCCTGTGTGACTTTGGGCAAATCACATAAGGGCCAGATGTTTAAAGATATTTAGGTGCCTGAAAGGAGCAGGTAGGTGCCTAGTGGGATTATCAGAAGCATTTAGGAGCTGAACTCCCAAAGACAGAAGTAAATTCTGGAATTAAGTGCCTTGTTGGAGAATGCTCTGCCAGTAACTTCCTCCTACATAGTGTGGGACAGTGGTTCTCAACCTTTTTATCATTGATGGCCAAGTATGCAGCCCACAATGTGTTACAAGGGCCACAGATTGAGAACCACAGCATCCCCCCTGAGCCGCCCCTCCACAAACCCCTATGTCCAGCACCTCCCCACCCAGAAACCCATCCACAGAGTGGGACCAGAAGTGGAGCCCTGGGTGGGGGGCTGAGTGAGAGGGACCCCGGAGCTCGCCTAGGGTTGCTAACCCTCCAGGATTGTCCTGGAGTCTCCAGGAATTAAAGATTAATCTTTAATTCCTGATTATGTCATGTGATGAAACCTTTAGGAATGCAGGGCCCAAACAGCAAGACAGCCGGGCCCTGACCCCAGACCCTGACTCCATGGGGCTGGCCAACAGCTCCGGACCCCCACTGTGCGGGGTTGGCAGCAGCCCTGGAACCTGAATCCCAGGTCTCCGATCCCACAGGGCCAGCTGGCAGCCCTGGACCCCATGGGACCTTGTGGGACGGACTGGCAGTCCCGGACCCCATGGGGCTGGCCGGTGACCACGACCAAGATGAGCCGAGCAGCTCGGACCCCGCCATGCCAGGCAGACAGGGAGCCAGGAAGCCAGACCCCGCTGTGTGGGCCCGGCGGCCTTTTCCACATAGCTGGGCTGCAGCTAAGTGCTAATTGGGCCGCGGTGGCTGTGGGTTGAGAACCACTGATGTGGCAGATCAAGCTTGAGCCTCCACTGATCTCTACTGTGGCAGGATAAAAGTTGCATTCAGACACTTTTAGGTGCCTGTCTTTGAAAACTTGGCCCATTACAATTTTAGGGCAAATCCTGAGATGATACCAGAGTCATAAGAATACTTCATAGGGAATAATTATTTATTTGATGATTTTAGCCATACAAATAAATCACAAAATGTGGACACATTTTACAAGTTTGCAAAGGATTTTGAAACATCTGTGATGCTCACAAAATTAGACTCCATTGATTTCATCCCTCTTGAGTGATGTTGCAAAACTTTGCTACCTTACAAGTTTTTACACAAAATTCAGTGAATATGTTCTTTTGAGCATATGTGCGCATACACACACACACACACACACACACACACAGTAAAATGAAAATCCCAAGTTTTGCATGGTTTTAGAAACAATGTACCTAGTCAGATCCCAAGTCCTTTCCTTTTTTTTGAAGTCTGAATCATTGTAACACATGTAGTGTGGGCACAGTAAACAAAAGGTTGCATTGCTATAGGTTCCATCATGAGTCTTTTAAGTGCAATAGACCCACTCAATTCAAGTTAGTATTTTAGATGAGACAGGTGAACTCTAGAAATAATTTTATGTACAGTAGTAAGTGATCTGAAAATCAAACAAATCTTGGCCACACTTTCAAAAGCTTATCCATCTGAAGGGAAAACATAAGCTATGATAAGTTTCAATCATAGTTCAATTACTGTAGATATCAAGAAAGGCTAGGTAGGAGCTTAAAAACAAATACACCAAGTTCAGGCATAGTTTCAAGGAGTCAATTGAGGCCTCTGACAAGCAATTGCAGGTCCAGATAGAGATCCAAAATCAAATAAAGCAGACTCAGTGACAGATAATAAAGGCTTAGCTATCCATACAGCAGCTAATTGACCAGATGTATTCCAAAATAAGACAATCTTATGCTTACATCAAATAATTAGATGAAACTGTTAAACCAATTGGATCAGAATAAAGAAGCAGCAGAAAATGAAATTTGCAAATATCAAGATGAAATTCAGTGATTGCCAAGCGACACTTGAGAAATGTGAAGAACTAAAGTGAAAAAAAGGAGGTGTGGGGAAGTCAATCATTCTTAGGCTAAACTGGATGTCCTACAACAAAGGCCTCAAACAGTTAGGGATTCTCACTTGAGAAAAGTGGGAGACAGTTTGCAGCAAATAACAATATGCCATTGTCATTGCACTACTGTACTTAAATACAAACCATAAACCATACTGAGGGAAAATAGTACTGGATCCTTTTTTCTCTTCAGCTGTTTTTAGTTGATGTTTTGCTGATAGAAAGTACTGGTAGCAAAAGAGCTGCAGACTAGTATCATAACTGTAACTCTCAGTCATGTTGTGTAGGGGAGTTGGATTATTGTATACAAGGACCTAAATTAACAATAATTTCTTGTTACAAAGTTCCCTATGTTGAGAAAAAAATAATTTAAAACAGAGATGGCTGAACTTGTTTAGTGAATTTCTGTTATACTTCAGCTAGGTGCATTGCAGACAAAAAATGACAAGAAGTTTTGAGTCAATAATACTTTCCTTCAAGGTTTCTACGATTCACAGAATTCATGGATCTATTTCTATATTTTTACCGTTAGTTTTCTTTATACACACACAAGTGGCAAGGTGCCATGGGGTTATGAGGTATCACAAGTTTTAAGTCTTATTCACCACTGAAAGAAAGTAGAGAATGAATGGGTTAACAGCTGAAAGGTTTCATATTTCTCTTTTTATCTCCACCATTAGTCCAATGTTTAATCATTTGTAAACCCTTTTTTAAACAGAAGCCTTCCACTGTACATTATCCATTTTATGACCAAGCTTTTGAGTGTAGTTACATCATAGAAGATAAGTTTCTCAAAAGTTATTCAATTACTATCTAATTTTTAAATTATTCATAATGCATATGTCATAGCTTTAGTGCTTATCAGTTATTAAGGGCCATCAGAGAGCTTGGCAAAATGCAGGCAAAGAGGAAGTCTTAACCCCATGCAATACAGTATGAACCAGTGATATATACATACAGGTCCAGCCTTTAAATGCAGAGTTTATTTATTTGTTTTTAAATATATACGTTCACAACAGCTGGTGGGTTAACACTGTCACCACTCATGGAAATTAGACCATGTTTAAGGCCCTACTTAACATGCGATATTGTGGAAATTGTGCATTCAACAATATTAGGCTTCCACCGCCATTTTGGAACAGGAGCCCACCAATGTGCAGTCAGTTGGATCCCCTGCTGTCATCCCCAGGCGGCCCAGCAGAAAATTGCAGAAAAGTAATAATGGACTTCATTACCACAAAAAATAAGGTTTGTTATTACTTTTCTGCAATTTTCAATGGCTTGTCCACAACTCAGATGCAATTTTTTGACAATTATTCCACAATTCAAGTAGGGCCTTACGCATGTTATACCATGAGTACAAGTCACAAATTTATAGAAGTTAGTGATGGACAAAGCCTAAGGTCTTCTCAACTATCTTCCTGATAGTTCACAATTGTTCCCTTCTGCATACGATCAAATGATTTTTTTTCAGTTTAGTTTTAAATATCTGCATCATCAGATGACCACTTACTGTCTTATGTTGCTCCATTGGTCATGCCTTCTACTCTTTTCATTGGCCACATTTCCTGTCAACTGGAGGATAAAACATTATTTCCCTCACTTAGTAGAAGATAAGGAAGGATTGGGGATTGCTGAGGGAATCTGACAACAACATCAACACTGAGGAAAAAATGCAAAGAGTAATGTCAAGGTAAAGGGATATGGAAAGACACTTTCTTTCTAGTAGAACCATCAAATTTACACACACTTTTGTTCATTTCAGGAAAGAAAGAATAAAAGGCCAGGGGAAATGCTATTAAAATCTGTGCTTGAACATAGAGGGAAGTGATAGTGAGAGCAGTGATCCTTCAGCTTTCTCTGCCTCCCCCCCCCCCCCTCCGCACCCCCATTTTCAACTGGCAACAATGAAAATAGGAATATGATAATACCAAATATTTAGCCAAATTCTCCTGTTAGTTAAACTGGTTCAATTCTATTGGCTTTAATAGGCCTGGTGTAAGCCAAGTGAAGTCAACAGAGCAGCACCTGTGTAACTAAGTGGAGAATTTGGCCAATGTGTTTGATTTGAGCCAATAACATGCAATATTGTGGAAATTGCAGATTATGGGATTATGGCAGATGCAGTAGCACTGAGGCAAAGGCAAAGGTAGAAAGTGACGTCATAGCAGGTATTGTACCATCTTTTTCTCCCACTTCTCAATGTTTTGCTAATTCCTTTCTATGGCCTGTCTTTCTCCTGCTAGACAGGCAGTGCTGGTGTTACAGCCACATTGCACAAATCCTCAGATCAATAAGCAAGTCAGTGTTATTGGTCACTTCTGCTTACTTAAGCCCCTTTGTTACTGCTGGTATGGGCTATGAGAAGATGAATTGTTAGTGCCATAGTCGACGACTAGGCAAACTTGGATTTTGAAAGCCACGTAGTCAAAGCCCAAACAGTGGTGCAGCTGCTTCTGCTGGAACAGGAGAAAGAAGAAAATAAATATATGAGGGCATCAAACCATTAAAGTAATTAATCACAATTAATCACAAGATTTAAAAAATAGTTGTGATTAATTGCAGTTTTAATCTCACTGTTAATAATAGAATACCATTTATTTAAGTATTTTTGGGTGTTACTTACTTCTGTGCTGCTGCTCTGGCTCGTGGTGCCTGGCACTTGTCCTGCGACTCGAAGTGGGCTCTGTGGTGTCGCCCAGGGGCTGTATCTTCCCAGAGCCCATGACCCTGGCGCACTAGGGGCACCATTTCAGATTTTGGTTTTGTGTGATAGAGTGTGTGTATGTGCTTGTGTGGGGGGAGAGAGTATGTGTGTGTTGCTGGGGGGGTAAAGAGTGTGTGTGTGTTCATTAAAAAAACACGTTAATTTGTTTTGAGTTAATCACATGTGTTAACTTCAATTAAGTGACAACCATAAAATATTAAGTAATTTGGGTAATAACAATTTGAAAATAACTACTGTCATTATGTTATGGCTTGTAAGATATGTTTTTATTGTTGAAGACACTGTAGTGTCTTATACATTCTGCAGCATAAAAGGTAAAGCATAAAAAGTAAATCCTGCAGCATAAAAGGTTAAGTTGGCTAATATAATTTAAGTCTGTTTTAAGCCCCTATCAGTCCGTATATCCTTAAATCTGATGGGTCTAAATGAAAAAAAAATTCTAGATTTCTATCAGAAGGATAGATAATCCCCTCTTTTGGATACCAGTTCAGTTATGGTTGTAGCCAAAGGAAGGATTTTTTTTTTTTATTTCAATCAGAGTTGGATCAGACCCTTACTATGCAAACTTGCTATTACATTTATATAGCAATATTTTTAATCTGAGCTACAAAGTTTGAGGCATGAAGTGAATCAAATGTTCATGGTGATCAGCAAATTCTTCCCACTGTTCATGACTGACACTTGAATGGTAAGAGGTCAGCCTAGCTTTCTTTGAAATGAAACAGGGATTTAGAAAGTAAGTTACCGTTAATGATTATTTGCAGACTATTCTCTGAATATTTAATATATACTGAGGGGAATTGGGTTAAATCACCATCCTTTCTTTTTCTTTATGTAAAATACTGTCCTTTTTGTTTGAGGACATAATGACATATTGCATTATCCTGTTACTTCGGAAAATATTATGAAATATTTAGCAAAGCTTTCTGTTTGGGGAAAAAATCCTAAGCCCTATTTCTACATACCTTCATGAGATGCATTTCATTCTACCAGGTTATTTTTTCATCATGTAGCCCACAGTGGTAAAGCATCACTTTTGGTTCATATATTTTAATCTACATGTATCAATGTATAATTAATATGGGATTCAAACTTTAAATTATAACTTGTTGATTTAAGCTTTTACTTACATCTTGTCATTTAATATTTTAAGTATAAATTTGGCATATGGTGGGATCACATTTCTCCACAGATACAAGTTACAGACATAATTCATCAAGAGAAAAAAAAGTAGTTTTACAAGAACATGTAGAGTAAAATCTTGGCTCTGTTGAAGTTAGTGGCAAAACTACCATTGATTTTAATAGGGTCAAGATGTCACCCATGGTACAGGAGGTATCAAATCAGGTTTGGTAGGCTGAGAATTTCACTATTAGTTCTAATGGTTAAAGCCCCAATTCAGCAAGATACTTAAGCATCCACCTAAAATTAAGCATATGAATAGTTCCCACTGAATTGGACCCTAAGAATCTCCACTCTTTGGGTCAGATCCTCAGCTGGTGAAAAACAGCATAGTTCTCTTGAAATCAACAAACTCCTCTGATTTACACCAGCTGAGGATCTGACCTTGTGTACTTGCATCCACCCCTTTTTTCTGTTGGCCAGATTATTTCATTTTCATTTCTTTTAAAATATTGTACTGGCTAGCTTTTCATCACACCATTTCATGAAAGACTCCTCATGTCAATGCTTAATCCAATGCCCTGTTCTGCTCATGTACTATTTGTGGACATAAACGGTTTCTGGCAATATGGATTCAGGACGTATTAGGGGAAAATAAAGAACAGAATTAGTTCTGGAGGATCTAGATTTTGAACCAGAAATTTCAATGTTTGGTCACTTGTATTAACATTCATTTTATATAGGAAAGATGTCAAAAAAACATTATGGGTTTGATTTTTCTCTGACTTATATGGTATGACACCAACGAGTACAACCCACCACTGACTTCAATAATTATTCCTACTTCTCACCATCTCTGCTTCTCTTACTCTCTGTCCCCTCTCCCAAGTGCCACTTTAACCCAACGCTCTCCCAACAAATCCTGCTCCTTCTGCCCCCACAAACCAGAAACTAAACTAGTCATGAAACAGTCCTGCTGTAAGTGAAAATCTCAACACAAGCTGGGATGGCTTAAAGAAGCCTTTATAATTTTGTAGATATCAAATTTATAGTCTCATAGAAAATGATAAAATACCCTAACAGTAACTATCAGTTTATCAGATTTCATGAGGTTCTGACAGTTCTGATTATTTTTATTGTAACACCATTTACAGATATTACTAATGGATTTTCTAGAATTAAATATATAACAAACATAGCTCTTTTGCTGCAGAAGAAGTGGAAACTAGATAACTTCACCTATCAGTGCTTTGTCTACTCTTGTTCTGCCAGTTCTGCCATCCTTACTTACAGTCAGCTGTACTTTACTGGGTGGGTAGTTCTGTTAAGATCAATGATAATACTCATGCCGCAAGGTATTATGCAGCATGATTAAGAGTGGCAGAGCCTGGCCCCAAAATGTTCAGCTGAACAATTGCCTACATTTTCTGAACAAAATTTACATCATTAATTTATTTTGGAACTGAATCAAAACAATTTAACACTTGGGTGAAATATTTTAGTTAAGTTTTTAACAAAGGAGATGCCCAATGTCAATGTTTTCCCCTCTTACTTTATATTATATTCAAAAATAAAAGCAAGATTTAGTTCAAATCGTAATTAATTAACTGTAATGTGAGCCATATGGTCCATTTGTTTTATGTGAGTCAAATAACCTCCCACATGAGCAGACACTCTGTTGGATGTGTGAAAATATTTATTCCCTTGACTGTGCTCTTCCAGTAATTTCCAATCTGAAATATGGGCATCAATCAATAAATCTATGACACTCTCAATACAACACAAATCCTAAACATATTAAACGATTCAGTCTGTCTTTTTGCTTCATGTGCCCTATTTAAGTTGAGGGGACCAATTTTTTTGTGCTTGAGCAGGAACCTGTTTCATCATGAAGTCTTTATAGTTCTTTCATGTAAATGTGTTGTACAATGCCAACATTGTTAAGTGGTAGAAAGTGCTTTTATTCCTTTGCCCTTTTAAGTATGCCAGCAAATAGCCAACATATGTTTGCTGTAGCATTTTTTTCCCTTTCAACTTTGCCGATACATTCTCCACTACAAACTTTTATACAGCATTACCTGTCTTTTGCTACAAATGGGTACCTCGGCTGAGCCCACAAAAAATACACAAGCACTGTGTCTGCTTGTGCGTGCGTTCATGCATGTGCAAAACTGTGTGCAAGCCATGGAAATGCATAATTCAAGAGCTGTTCAAAAATGACAGTTTTGAATGTCTAGGAACAATAAAGAAGTGCCCATTTTTTTAAAAAATGTGTCCCTCAATGTGTATAATTAAAATTATACAGTAAGTCTCTCTTGAGCATACATTCAATTAAAGTTATAAACTACAGGAAAAAAATTGTTGTTAAGTTTTCCAGGGTTTACATCTAGTGGGTATTGTTTACTTTTAAAGATCTTAATCTTATCTCTGTAGTTCACAGTAGATAATAATATTTCTCACCATTGGGGAGAACAAACCAAATTTTTGAGGATCCATAAGAAAGGGAAAATTTTCCACCTGGAATTGTTCAGGAAATTCACGAGATTGTGTTTTCATTGTAAAAACCAGTTTTGATAGTAAAAATGTAATATTTTTCTTGCTAAGTTTTGCCAAGACAAATTTCTACAAATGTATTATCTGGCCCAGGACTGTTATCTTTTGTTGCTGCCTAGCAGCAGCAGCACAAGTAGCTGCAGCAGCAGGAATGAGTGCAGGCAATGCCTTGGAGGTCAGACTGTCCCCCAACTTTGTTATTTCCATTGCCTGAAATTGGCATATGGCCTTATTCAGTTTAAGATTATTAGCTCTTCCAATTTCCAATAATCTCCTCAGTCATTTCCCATGTACAATGATACTGCTGCCCCAAATTAGGTCATCAGTGTACACTTTCATGCCTATTAGATCCTCTCACACATGGCTTATTGTATAGTGGAATACTACTTGAGCCAAATGTATTCTGAATGGCCGTGTTAGGAAGAAGAATCTCCCAAAGGTGTATTAAAAGTGTAGATCTTGAAGCTCTCAGTTTTCAAGGGGATCTGCCAAAATCCAGTAGATGCATCTAATTTGCTGATGCATTTGATTTCTGACATCTCAGAAAACAATGCGCTTCTTGTGGGCAAGTGGAAGTGTTCTCTTTTTATGTTTTTATTCAGCTCTTTAGGGTCCATACATTGCCATAATCCCCCTCCGTTTTTTCTCTACAGTTACCTGGAAGTGAAACCAATCCATTGGTTCTATTCTCCAAATGATACCATTTGCTGTCATGTCTTGCAGATCTTCTTCTAGCTTCTTTCCTAAGACTTGTGGAACTTTTCATGTTGTACCACAGGTTCTTCTCCTCTCTCAGCTTCTCTTGTATGCTACTGGAAGGCACCCATTTCCTGTGAATACATATTCATATAAGGCTACTAATACCTTTATATCTGGTTTTCTCTTTCTGCGTCTCTATGGTAAACATCCTCTTAATGAGACCAAGCATCTCACATGTGTGTAAGTCCAAGATTGGTTACTTGCCTCTGTGTATCACTGCAAACTCTTTTTTTTTTAAATCATTTTCCCTTTGTATTTAAGTGTAAGTAATCACTTCCAACACTAGAATTGTTCCTCTATTATAGTCTTTCACAGACAGGTTTGACTCTTCCACTTTTATGTGGTTCTTACCTCTCTCTATTTCAGTTTTCTGGGCCGCTTCCTGCCACCCTGGGGTTCGGTACCTGTGGCCTCCAGGCCTCTTGCGGCATCTTGGGATATATGACAGCAGGTATTCCGGGCCAGTCCTCGTCAGCATCTGGGCATCGGGAACAGACAGGTTCCTCTCGGGGACGTGGGAGAACAGGCAGAGTGTCCTTCTCCTCCACAGGCTCTCCCCTAACTGTGCTGCGGGGTCGGCCTTTTATACTTCCAGCCCTGCCCTGGTACTTCCGGTTAGGGGGGTGGAACAATATAGGCTCTGCCCTCCAAGGGTCGTGTAGTGCTCCCTCGCTCTCCCGATCGGAGGGAGGCCACTCAGCCTCACTACAGAGGAATATTTCCCAGAGAATGCCTTGCTGCTAAATGATCGACTAGCACTTGGCTGGGCCCTCAAGGGTTAACACATTGTTGTTAATGTAGCCTCTCACAAAAGGCAGCACGAACACGAGGGAGGGGAGACAGCATAGCAGACAGAGACAGACACACACCTTGTATGTGGGAGAGAGAGAGAGATGCCCCTTTAAGTAAGCTGACTCACTCTTAAGTGCATTGTCTTTTTAAGTGGATCAGGAAGTTGAGACAGCAGCTGCTGCCCCACGCTCTCTCTGTCTCTCTTGGTCCATGTCCCCTCTATATGGAAAAGAGGTAAGTGGGGTGCAGGATCAGGGGGAAGGGGGACACCTTGACATTAGCCCCCCCTTTCCCCCTCCCCTGCACAGCAAGCAGGAGTCTCTGGGAGCAGTTCCAAGGCAGAGGGCAGGAGCAGCATATGGCAGTGGGGGAAGGGACAGCTGAAGTGCCTTGATAGCCTGCTGGGCGGCTGCAGCACAGGGAACTTAGGAGAGTGGGGAGCTGATAGGGGGAGCTGATGGGGGGCTGACGGTCCACCCTGGTTACAAGCCCCCACTAGCTAGCCGCAATGGGATACTCTTCCTGCAAGCAGTGGACAAAGCAGGTGGATGCCAAACGATGTTAGAAGGGAGCATTGCGCAACTTTAAACGAGCATGTTCCCTAATTGATCAGCAACATAACAACAAAACAACTTTAAGTGAGGAGTTACTGTATTTCATCGAAGAGTCTTGTAATATTCCATATTCACACAACTGACTTTTTAGTTTTAAGTCTGACTAACTTCTCTATTGTTTCACCTTCATTCTGTGTTTTCACTCTGAACATATATCTCTCATAAGTAACTTTTTTCCTAGGGACCACAATGATTGTCATTTTCATTATTTCTGCCAAGCTTTCCTCTTCATCACCTGCATGGAACACACTGCATATATCTAGTGCTTCTGCACCTGCCACTGTTAAAACCAAAATAATCTTCTGTTTATTTGCCCCTGTGGCTTTCATATACAGCTCAGACTGCTGTTAGAACTTTTCCAGGCATATTCAGTATTTCCCCTGATTGTCAGGGCTGGTGGGAGAGTTCTGTGCAGTTGCACAGGATCTGTTGCAGCTAATACAATTTGATCTTTCTCTCTGGGTCTGCCAGCATGCTGTGCCTTCCACTCCTGGAAATATGTAGTAACTTACTGACCAGCAGACCAGTGTCAATATAAACCCTTTATTATAAACAGAACTCTGTACAGGAATGAGTAACAAACTTCCTACTACTCTGTGTAGCCCTATGGTGCCATATCCTGGGCTTCCTAGTTTCTGCCCCGGTAGGAAGTGTATCACAGGAAACCAGACTTCATCTTGAGAGTACAGGAAGTGTGGCATCTCTACATTTCCTGGAGAACTTACTCTATAGCTCACAGCCTGAAGATATTCCAGGACTATGAGTTCCAGTAGGGTCTACCCCTTCTCAACTTGGCTAGGACCAAGGGGAGGGAGATTCCCAGGTGGCTAGTGAAAGACCTTTGCTGCGCAGAACCTCCCTTCCCAGTATAATAAGCAGTCGCAGAACCAAAGATTGACCTTTTAGACCCCTCAGCCTTGCAACAAATATCTACACTTGAACAATTTGGACTATGCTTCAGTCACATGACTGACCATCCCACTATCTGCGTTCTCCTCCTTCTCACTACTGTCACCCACCACCTCTTTTTCTCTCCTTTTCCCCCTTTTCATTGTAACAACACTGTCCCTTCCTTCCCTCTGTCCTCTCCTTGTTTTATATCATCATTTATAACAAGCTCATTGAAGGAAAAAAATCAACATAATGAACATAACTTGTGCTAATCTTCCCCTAATTACACATGGCAGAGATAACATCATGCTACTTAGCAGTCAGCCTCTTAGCAATCAGCAGATCAGGAGTAGACATTGATGAATAACGGACATGGAGATAAAACCACTAAATCGGTGCCAAGCCTCATTCTGGTGCACATTGTACCTACCTCTGACATGTATCTGAGGTTTTATTATTAATTATTATTACTATTCTTTGCAACATTTTGGAGCTGATCCAACATACTGAAAGCAATGGCAGTTTTTCCATTGACTTCTATGGGAGTTGGATCAGGATCTTGTATAACTTATCATTCCAATAACATACTATTGAAATGAACTGAATTGAACTGTATGCCTTTTTCTGCTTTTTAACATGTAAGGGCAGGGAGTAGGCCTATTTTTTTGTACAGCACCTAGTGCAATGTGGTCCTGATCTTGTTTCTGTCCATTGGACATACTAAAATATACATCCTAAATCAATAATAATTATCTCAAAAATGTGGTTTTCTAGCAGAAATGGCAATGTCCCCACCCCCAAATAATATTAATTAAATAATCGTTTTCCAGCAAAAATATTTCAATTTAAAAAATTGAGAGCCTTGTACAACTTTAGCATGTAACAATGAATACATGGCTGGCTATTTGTTTAGGTGTCTAATTTCACATTCATACTTGCTTTTAGCATAAAGAATTTGTATGTGCAAACTACTTAGAACAGAAACAAAGCTTCATACAACTCATTCAACTTCTAATTCTCAAGTACAGATTCTAATTAGAATTGGTATTCTGGGAAAAGAAAATCTACTCTCAGATGTGTGCAGATACAGTAGTTTCCATTGATTTTCCTTTGTTTTTCAGAATGAATTGCAAAGTATATACTATTGAAAGAGAGTCTTTAGTGGTTTGAACTGTGTATACTCATTTCATTTTCAAGAGTGTACAATTTTGCAATCATTACACCAGCTATGAATACATGCAGTGCCTAGCATACAGGAAAACACGGCTTACCTTGACAAGGAAAGCTGGGTTCCAAATGGTTGATGTTTTTAAAATTGGTTCAAGGGAAGAGAATATGTGCCAATATCAGTATTTCCTCCCACTTAATTTAAACAAAAAACAATGAAATTATTTATTGCCATGTTTAAGAATAAATATTTTTCTTCTCTGGCTTGGACAAACCTTTGTCATCTGCTGAACTGAATCAAACCCAAATCATATTTTTAGGTTTATGACTAACTGAGATAAGCAAAGTCTCCTTTTACCTTTGGACTGGACTTCTGGGCTGCAGCTTCACTTGCTAGCTCATGTGTCTTCTGTTGGCTTTGGGCCTTCTGTGTTGCACAAAGTATTTCTGGAAATTTACTTTTCTTATGCTTTTGGGCTATAAAAGGCAGTCCCGGATCTTAGTCACACTACAACATGGGACACCTGTAGCCCGACCTCAATAGCACATCTTGTAATGGTGGTAGCAGGGGTGCACCCACCCTTCCATAAGAGTCAGGAATAGTGACATGAGGCTTCCTTCTCCCCACAGAAGCAGATCCCTCCCATTGGAAGCAGCGGTAGTCCCCTTTTCCTATTGGAGACAGAGGTGGCAGCAGCCTCCCCACTACCCCAGCAGGCAGGATGTCTGTTTAGGTGAATGAGCAGCAGCACTGCATCTGTCTCCCCTTGACACACTGAGTCCTTTGCAACGGTGCATTGGCAGTATTCTGAGGCTCCCGGAGCACTGAATGGTTGAGTTAATATTCCACTGAAATTCACTCCTCTCAGACCCGTTGTTTCAGGGTGCCTCCGGTCTCAGACAGATGTCCCTGCAGCAGGGACATTCTGTTTTCATTCTGAATCTTTTCTATACAAAGTGAAAGCTTAGATTTTGGTATAATCACATGACTCCAGGAGTTGGGGTCCTAGGCATGGACCTATAGTAATATGCGTTCATCTTTCCTTATGGTAGCTTTGAAGAGGAAGTGCACATATACACATACAACATATGATGCATTTTGTGTAGTGTTGTTAGAAATATGTATTTCAGTTTGAGTTTGTGTATTTCATATACAAGGCAGAAAAGTAAACTAATATGGGGTAGGTAAGCCTTTATACGTGAACTCTGCCTTGTGTAAATACTTCTGTATCATAGCTGATACTGTCTAAAGAGAAAAAAAATCTAATGTTTTTTTTTCTTATTGCTCTAACATCATCAATATGACTTTCATTGTTCCTCAGAATAAAATAATTGCAGCAATTTATCCTCAAGACATGTACTATACAACTTTATTATTGTTGTAGTGAAGTGTAGTAAATAGTTCTATATGCTAGTTTGAATGGAAGGCAGAACATATGGGATGATAAAAAAAGTAATACTTTTTCTTTTGGGCCACAGATCCCATTCCTGCTAAGTGTCATTTTTGGCTTATCTATCTACCTGGTAAACCAAAGTGTTCAACTGAGGTCAACTTGGCTAGGTCCTACAATTCAAAGTGGGAGGGCTCTGTACAGGCAGTTAAGGGGTTATAGAAAGAGTGAGGGGAGGGGTCAGATGAAACAGCAGTCTTGCAGCAGTCAGATGTAGAGGCAGTTGGGATGGGTTTTGTAAATGTAAATTCTATCATCTGTTTGTACAAGTGTTATTGCTTGCAAAATGTGTGCGGGTTGTACAAATGGATTTTGTACATGAAAATCACCCACATGCACAGGTGAAAGATTTTGTCAACTGCATTTGTAAATTTAGTGCTGGAAAAGTGAATGCATAAGTTTGCATGTGCACATATGGGGGCCTCTTTGAAAATGTACCCCACAGTCAAGCTGATATTAACACTAGTAGTTTATTACATTAATTTGTTCATCCCTTATTGGTAGCAGAAGTGAATGAATCGATGGACTCTGACAGCACATAGATCCTTAATAGCCTCCCTGCTGTTACTTTTACTAATGTCAAGGTGACAGTGTAACAGGTTAGCTGGTCCCTGTGGATAGACTAGACCCAGCACCACTGGACTAGAACAGGTGAGTCCAATACAGCTAATTAAAAGGCCTATAGTATAGTGCAGGGGTGGCCAACCTGAGCCTGAGAAGGAGCCAGAATTTACCAATGGACATTGCCAAAGAGCCACAGTAATATGTTAGCAGTCCCCCATCCATTATCCCCCTCCAGCCTCCAGCGCCTCCTGCCCATCGACAGCCTCGCCAATCAGCACCTCCCCCTCCCTCCCCATGCCTCCCGCCCACCGCAATCAGCTGTTTTGCAATACGCAGGAGGCTCTGGTGGGGAGGGGGAAGGAGCGAGGGCATGGCAGGCTTGAGGGGCAGGGGCCTTGGGGGAAGGGGGAAGTGGTGGCAGGACCTGGGGCAGAACAGAGTGTTGAGCAGTGAGCACCCCACAGCACATTGGAAAGTTGGCCTCTGTAGCTCCAGCCTCCGAGTCAGCGCCTATGCAAGGAGCCGTATATTAACCTCTGAAGAGCTTCATACGGCTTCGGAGCCACAGGTTGGCCTCCCCTGATATAGTTGGTAGTTGGCCGGTAGAAGAGGGATTCATTGAGACAGGCTGTGTCTAGGGAGGAAAAGTCACAGTGGGATGGAGTGGTGCTAACTCTTGTGTTGGGTCCCCTGAAGCAAAAGGACAGATGCTCAGTAAAATAGCCCCGAGGCTGCTGCCCAAGAGAGGGAACGGAGCTGGTCTGAACTAGGAAGTGGCCAGAGGCTCCCAAGAGGGGTGGAGCTGAAACTTGAATGTATGGACTGAGTTAAAAGACTGCTTTTCTCTTTGTGTACTTGCTTCTATTAAGAAAATAACCCCCCTCCCAAGAGACGGGATGTGGCTTCCTATATTCTGGAGCTGGGTAGAAGCCCAACCCAGTGACACACAGTAATTGGTTATTGATGACAATCGTTGATAGGAACAGCTCAAATAAGAGTTCTATAGATATTGATAGCAATAGCAATAGTTCCATAGGATCAGAAGCATATACATGAGTTTCCCTGTACAATGAAACAAACAAAAAGTGTTAGCCCTGAAATGGATTAAAATCCCCTAACATACCAGGAAACAGAAAAGGTGAAACTCTCAGTGTCAGCCTTCAGTGAAGCAGAGTAGGTGAGAATGCTTCTGTCACTGTTGGCCTGCAGAAAAATGTGAAAGAGGAAGACTTTTAAAGGAGAGAGTAGATTAAAATAAGTTTGATTTTTTTCAAAGATTACCGAAGAGTGATATAAATGGAGGCTAGTAAAGCAGTGTCTCAGTGTGAGAAAGAAGATCCTTAAAAGATGGGCTTTAAGTTATAAATGACTTGGAAAAAGGAACATCTATATAAATATAAATGTACCTTTCCAGTATTTGTGGCGTTTGTAAGCACTTATTTCATTCCAGTTTTTCTTCTGCTTGATCCCGCAGCAAAGTCATATTCCTGTGCTTATGATTGTGTAGCATGTTGCCTTGCTAATGCAAATATAGTATTATGATTTCATTTTTACTGCAAGAACAAATGGCTGGAGAAAGCACTCTATTTGAAAAATAAATAGCATTGGTAGTTAGAGTAAACCCAGAATGGAGACGGGTCCAAAACAAACACAGCTTGAATTTGGCTAAAGTCTGTATCAGCATCTTATACAACCCTACAAACCCTCTATTTTTCATACATACAATTACGGTATGTAAATCAATATGTAAGCATTTATATTAGAGTCTGATATTTTGTCCTCTATGAAAGTCCCTCCTGAAAATATTTGCAAGTTCTCTTTCTTGGCCTTGGAATTTGTCATTGTTTAGTAAAATGGCTCAGAATGCTCCCATTGAAACTAATAGTCTGACCTGCAAGAGCTGAAAGTAAATGCAGCACAGAGAGCAAAAGAAACAATTGTAATACAGCAGAGGTTAAAGATTTATATTCACCATATCAAACATGCATGACTAAAAAAAAAGTAAAAATCGGGATTAGAAATTCTGCAACCGTAGAAGTAAAGAAGAGATGAACAATTACATCAGCTTACTGGTCAGAAGATAAAGATTCCTGCTGACAAGACACTATCTGCTCCAGCTGCTCCAGTCTCTATGGTAACAATACCACAGAGAGATGAGCGCTAAAAACAGTGGCTCCCTTACATGTCCAGGCAGGGTTGGCTTAAATATATTAGCCTACATTTTTGAAAGTGACTAGTGATTTTAGGTGCCTCCATTTTTGTATGACTGAGACATTTTAAAGGGGCATGAATTTCTGAAACTGCTGAGCATACAGTCTCTGAAAACCAGGCCCCTCTAGGATGTCTCAGGTTGGGCACTTAAACATGGAATCACCCCAAATCCCTAATCCAGCTGAAAATTTATCCCATTACAGTTGGGATGCCTCTGAACTTTATGGCCCTGTTACACAGTATGTTTAATGGGAAGGAACAGGTGGGTTGGATGGGGCATCAGAGAGAGAGGGAGAGTAGAATATACTGATGTCAGGTTGAGAGGGTATGTTGTTGTTTGTGCAGGGATAGGTTGAAGACTAGACTGGGCTGAGCCTTAAACCTGAATCCAGATGAACCTTCAACTACATCTCCCTCTACACATTTCTGTCTAACATGGGTGTATAAAGTTAAGCATCTAAGTCCATATTTGGACATCTAATTAAGTGGCTTGATTTCCAGAGGTGCAGAGCACCAACAAGTGCCACTGTTACCAATAGTAGTTGCAGGTGCTGAACATCTCTGAAAATCAGGACACTTATTTAGATTAGATGCTTTACTTTAAGCACCAAATTTTGAAAATGTTGGCCCTTGTGTAAACAGCAAATTAAAAGAAAAATATTTAAAAAAAATAAGAGCACTTAAAGGGTTCTCATCTACATAAATTAGTTTTCCAATATATGTCTCAGAATTTTTGCATACCGTTTTTTTTTTGCATCCCTCAGAATTGCCAAATAAAAATCACTTTTGATACATTTGAATTTATGCAAGAAAACAATATAGCAATAACTAAAAAAAAAAAACCCAGTTCAAAGTGTATAATACTGTCCCAAGTTTCCAATCTCTTTGGAAACATAACCTAATAACAAATTCCTGGAGGAAAGAAGTACAACACCTGAGAGCAAGTATGAAGAAAAGGAGTTAGACTGTGAATGTACCAGCAATGAAAAGGACAGAGTTATTCACAGAAAAATGCTTAGCTTTTTCTCATTGTCATTTGTCATATATACCTACTGAAACAATGATATAAAGGACAAGGACATTCTGCTAAGTCTCCAGAATAATTTTCTACATTTTTTTTCAAAGTTCAAATTACTTGACTTGAAGCTACATGAATTGAAAAGCACTTGACTGAATGAACGAAGTGAAGGACTATTAATGAAGCACTCCTCCACCAACACACACCAGCTTGGCTGGAAGAAAGCAGCTAGCAAAGTAAAGCAGGGCTCTACTTTATCTAGTGGATACAAGTCTCATGAAGCAGATAAAAAGATTGCTCCATCCTTCAACTTTAAACAGAAGTGTTTCAATCTGGCTCTATTGAGTGTTTCTTGTTTGCACTTTTGTGTTACATGGGAGACTAAGGCTTCTGGGAATGCTTCAATATCATTTTTGTCATGCTTGTTAACATTGTCCCTCAAGTCCTACACTTCTTGCACTGAATGACTAAAAGCAATTTCCTGGCCCTACAGCTAGATCCTGGGAGGTGCTGAGCACCTACAACTCACACTGAAGTCAGTGAAAACTCTCGCTGTTTTGTCCTGTATAGTGCTAATACATCTTTGAAATGACAGAGTTGACCTAAGAGACCTAAGAGGAAGATTGCATCTCATCAGCATGAGAGCGGTGACATGGTGGCAACAGCAGTTATAAAATGTATAGTTATTACTGGTAAGATATTTTAAGTGTAACCCCATCTTTCTCTTTATTTATGTCTGAATTTTCAGTCTATTACAACAGAGTGCTACAGAAGCCAGGAGATCTTGACACAAAATGTAGCAATAGTTCTAACTTGTGGAAGAGTACACGAGGTCTTGAATATAGGGAGAAGAAACGTGTGAAAATGAAAACAAGTGACACAAACATTTAAGAGATTTCCAAAAGTTATAGAAATGGGTAGAATTTAGGTGGGCTTTTACCACCTTAACCAGTGCATCCTATGTGTGTGTGTGTGTGATGTATCAGCAAATCAAACTGGAAATATACACTAAAAAGGCAGCTTATCCTATATCAATATGCTTTGTTGGCTGTAAATACCATTATGTTAACAATATAATTAAAAATGGCTAATGTAAGCACACATCTTTTGCCTAACAAATATTTCTACAGATCATTATGCCATAACCAGGCAATCAGTTACGGTTTCTAAAATTTGATTTATGTAATGTGTTTATTGGACCTTGCAATATATTCCAAAATGTTGTGTAATACATAGTACTTAGCTGTTTTTCAGTCATAAATCACAATGGAGTTTTATATTTCTTTGGATTGAAAATGCCATGTGTAAATTCTTGTTGGAATATAGATATCTTGAAATAGTTAAATGGGAAGCAGCTATTGTGCTATCACTTTATCAAAAACTATGGAGAAGACTCCTGTTTCTCCTTTATTAATATGTACATATATTATAATTATGATGGAAAAAACAAATTTATACCATTAATTATTTCTTGGGAATTTGGAGAAAAGCCTGGTAGTGATGCCCAGCCCCCAAATGGGAAATTTCCCTTCCACCTTGAACCATTTTACTGTGTTCTTCCACCTTCACTCACTGTTTTTTCCCCACACTGTGAAATTCTCTGGGGAAATTAACCATGTTGGGAAAGTGCTTGAATTCCTTACTGAATCTGGAATATCATCTCTGCTCCTGATTAGAATGTTGTCAACTGTGAGGGTGAGAAAGAGAAGCCAAAAGAAAGCCACTAATCTCACGGATGGGTATCAAGTTACTAGTACAAGCATAACCCTGCAGATAAGATGTTATACTGTTACCATAGTCAATATTATGCTGCGCTAATACTTAGGAGCTAGATTGTGACAACCTCACTCACACTGAATAGTAACTTGTACCATGACTAATCACACAGAAGTTAATGGAACTACTTGTGGAGTAAGGTACTACTCACTGTAAGGGTATCCCAGTCTGGCTTTTATGTATTTGCATAGTCAATCCAATGCTGTATTAACTGTTTAGTTTCTTATCTGCTTTTGAGCATACCTTGTGAGAACTTTGACAACTTTTCTCTGTCAATCTATTCTGGTGCTGAGTGGGTTGGGGGAGAAATGGCTTAAAGCCACTTTTTTTTTGGTATGCATCCGAAGAAGTGGGCTGTAGTCCACGAAAGCTTATGCTCTAATAAATTTGTTAGTCTCTAAGGTGCCACAAGTACTCCTGTTCTTTTTGCGGATACAGACTAACACGGCTGCTACTCTGAAACCTTTTTTTTTTTGCTTGTTACATTGAATAGGGGGCCATTAGGGGAGTCAGACTGAACTGAGTGCATGTGCAGTTAATACAAATGCAATATCACCTCCCAACGACACTAACCCCTGAGTACTCCCTAAACAGCAGAACTACTAGAATGCTGCTTGTTTAGTCCAAGCTATCCTTCAGTGGTACAGGTCCCTCAACCAATTCCTGGGATAATTCTTAGTTTTGTTCTGAGCGTGTGTATGCATAGAGAGATGAGAGAATGTATACAGTTTGTTTTATCAACCCTTCTAATACATATACTGGTCAACCATAATGAACACTTGTTTCACGTAGTTTTAAAGCTTTCTAAAATTAACTTCAGCTCCATCTTGAAATGCTGGGGTGAATAAAGAGGAAACTATTTATTTTTTTCCTCTGAATTCTAGGAGTCTTCAGATCAATGACTCAGAACAACAAACAAACTAAAAGCAGCCAGACTGTCATGATTGCCATTTTATTCTCATAAATTTAATCCCCCTAGGAACATTTTTAAGGAGTGGAAAGAGTAGCTAAATTCTACTGCAACTCCAGATTTTACACAGTTGTGATATGTTTTAATCCTGAGCAAAATTTTATACATGATCAACTATAGAGTTTATGTATAGTACAATAAGCTGGAATACAACACACACAGAGGTCAAATTTGCTGTTCTTCTTTATAAAGGTGTATGGGACAAGGGCTGCAATCACACAGAATGTCTTATGTTTGAGCAAAGCACTCAAGCATCTAAAAATGAAAATGTGAAGGTTAATTATTTCTCTCCTTCATGTTCAGTATGATATGTATGGGATATGTGAGTTACTTACATACAGAATGTATTACCCTTTTCCTTTTATGATACATAGATTCAGTTTACCCAAGTCTTTGTTTTTCATCCCTGTTATATATACATGCTTTCCACAGTGCATCATTCTTCTAAATAAAAGATTCATTATTTCACAGTGTATGCACATGGGCTACATTATAGTCCAGGTGATTTCCTTAGTAAGAAGTGCTTGAGGTCAAGCAAATGGGGTGTATGTCTATTTTAGAGTTTTATACTGCCACACATAGAATCTGAGTGTCTCCCACTTAAAATCAATAGCAGCAGCAAAATGCCTATTGAACTTCATGGAGTCTCTGGCACTTTCCCCTTTATGTTGTCAGAACTCTGTGTGGGGTAGGGTTTTTTTGAGGGGATGGGAATAAAAGAGGTGTTTGATTTGTTACGTATGGCGGCAAGGCTTTTTCAAAGAGGAAAGCTGTATGGCATTTTCTAACCTGTACTATTCTGGAAATTGTTCCATAGTGGGAATGCTTTGCTCCCACCTCTCACAGGCTTTATACTGGGCTTTCTGGTCTGCATTGTCCAAGAGGAATACAACTGTCATGGTGGTTCATAGATTGAAATTCACTGGGATGAAGGCCTTACATTTGAATCAGAACTGACTGGAAGTCAGTGAAGGGACTCCAGCACAGGCTTGATGTGCTCACGGTGGTCTGAGCCAGGGAGAAGGCAGGCAGCTGCATTTACTATCAGCTAGAAACTGTGCATCATCTTCACATTCAGCTTCGGATAACAATGAGTTACAGTCAACCAGCCTGGAGCTGACAAATGCAAAAGGACTGCTATGACCATTTCCTTGTCTGGGAGGAAGGCATAAAGTTTCCTAGCAAGCTAAAGGTGAAAGATAGCATTCTTGTAAATTGAGGCTACCAAATCATCTAAGTTTATCAAGGAATCAGATAGGACTCTGAGACCTAATGCCACTGATGAATACAGACTGTATGGATTCATTGGAAGGTAGAAACAATGTCTTGACCAAATCTTTGAAACATTTCCCCTTTCTGACCAGCATCACTTTGTCTTGCCTGGATTCAGCTTGAGCTAGCTGCTTTGCAACCAAAAATTTGATTTTAGTAGTGATGACAGTTGCATAGTTTTAGATTCATAGACTCTAAGGTCAGAATGGACCATTATGATCAACTAGTCTGACCTCCCGCATGATGCGGGCCACAAAAGCTGACCCACCCACTCCTGGAAGAATTCTCTCCCTTGACTCAGCTGTTGAAGTCCCCAAATCATGATTTAAAGACTTCAAATCGCTGAGAATCCTCCAGCAAGTGACCCCTACCCCATGCTGCGGAGGAAGGCGAAAAACCTCCAGGGCCTCTGCCAATCTACCCTGGAGGAAAATTCCTTCCTGACCCCAAATATGGCAATCAGCTGAACCCCGAGCATGCGGGCAAGATTCTCTAGCCAGACCCTCTGGAAAAAGTTCTCTGTAGTAACTTTTAATATCCCATCATTGACCATTGTTACTAATTACCAGCGATGGCACGTTATTGACCTATTGACTAAAATCATTTTATCCCATCAAACCATCCCCTCCATAAACTTATCAAGCTTAATCTTAAAGCCAGAGAGGTCTTTCGCCCCCACTGTTTCCCTTGGAAGGCTGTTCCAAAACTTCACCCCTCTGATGGTTAGAAACCTTCATCTAATTTCAAGCCTAAACTTCCCGATGGCCAGTTTATATCCATTTGTTCTCATGTCCACATTAGTACTGAGATGAAATAATTCCTCTCCCTCCCTGGTATTTATCCCTCTGATATATTTAAAGAGAGCAATCATATCCCCCCTCAGCCTTCTTTTGGTTAAGGTAAACAAACCGAGCTCCTCGAGTCTCCTTTCATACGACAGATTTTCCATTCCTCGGCTCATCCTAGTGGCCCTTCTTTGTACCCGTTCCAGTTTGATTTCATCCTTTTTAGACATGGGAGACCAGAACTGAATGAGATATACAGTTAAGTGGCATCAGCACACTGTTGTCAGTTAAGCTCATGGTATCTCACTATCTCTCCCAGTGGTAGATTCTGAAAAAAAAAAAAAAGAGAGAAGTGTAGATAGTATGTATTTATGGAGGTGAGGGCCTTTGGAAAGGAGGAGCAGATACTCACTGTTGGGGTGGGGGGCGGGACACAACGATTGTAGTTATTGTTGCAGTGGACCGTCTGTGTCATGCAGGTGGCTTAGCACTAACTTATGGTGCACTGTATCAAAGGCTGCAGAGAGGTCCAGCAGCATGAGCATGGAGATCTTATTCGTGTCCATAGCCATGAGGTTTTTAGTATCATTAGATATTGATTGTGAAGCATCCAGGATGGCTGGCTGATGTCATGTTGCTGGAGCTTGTTAGTCCTTTCTCAGTTAGTTTGCTCAGGAACAGAAGGATGGATATGGGACAGTAGTTGGACAGACCTTCAGGGTCAAGTGTTGACTTCCTGAGGATTGGGCAATCTCATCTTTTTCAATTTTACTACCTCTGATCTCCATACCCGGGCAATTAATTATGGCTGTGCTGAGAGCTGTTTCTGGGAGCTTGTGACATGTTTGGGACTCACTCCTGCAGCGCCTCCCGCTGGTCACTCCGGGAATTAGCTCAGTCCAGGGGGAGCGCCCTCTCCTGGTGTTGTCTCATCCATCTCTTGCCCTCCATTGGTGCCTGGACCTGCGTTGCTCCCTTCTGCTCACAGCGTCCCCTTCAGGGCACTACCCTCCAGCAGTGCCCCCTAGTCCTTTCTCACCCCCTTCTGGGGGGGAGGGGGCACTAACAGCAGTCTTTCACCTGCTGCAGTGGCCAGCCCACTCCCAAAGTCTAACCCCTTCCTTCAGCGGTATGGTGCAGTCGAATATGGCCACTTCCCACAGCCAATTGCAATATAAGGGGGAAGAGGGGGGGACCCAGGCCCTCCCGATACTCTGGGTCCGAAGCCAGGGACCCTCCAGTGGCAGCCTCCCTGCCCTCCTTCTCTCCCCTCGCTTGCTATCTGCTCTCCCTGGGTCACTTCCCTTCTTACTCTTTGCACCCTTTAGGCCTTTCCCTCAGGGCCTGCACCTGGCAGGTAGTGGGCTGCAGTTCCCTTCAGCTCCCCCAAGCCTGCCCAGCACTGTGCTGTGCTGTCCCAGGTGCTGGTCTCCTAGCTCAGGAGACAGACCTTCACTGTTGGAGGCCCAGGAGAGAATGCCTGTGCCTCTCCTAGGCAGCCTTTATATAGGGCTGAGCCTGGCCCTGATTGGACGCCACTTGCTCAGCCCTGATTGGCTCCCCCACAGGCCTTCCCTGATTGGCTGCCTCTCAGTGCAGCCACTCTGGCTTGCCCTAGCCCAATCTCTTATAGGGGTGGGGCAGCCGCCCCACCACAGAGTTGAAAAGGGATCACTGCAACGTCTCTCTCTCAGTCCTGGTGAATCTTTGCATATTTTATTAAAATTAAGAAAATCTAGGTGAATGTCTGCAATTATTCACTGCACAATATTATTCCATTAGTGAATATGAAAACACTACTCCTTTTTTTTTTGCTTTGTTTATTTTTAAGAGATCTGTGCACCAAAGAGCTCACAGTATTATTGAAAGTAAAGATGGCAAGGGAGTCCATTAGAACATCTCCCTACGAATGTATTACATTATTGCTCTGCTATATTATTCCCAGCTGCTACTACAGTTTTTATATTTTAAGAGAATTTAGTGCTAGTGAAAATTACCAACCCTGAAGAGTGAAATCTTCCTAAAAAAAGGACAACACAAGCTTTTTTTTCCCCATTCCCGACACACCAATGTGCCTAGACATAGAGGAAATGTCTCTCTGGGTGAAAGAGTAGTTCAGCCATCATGTCTATTCAGTCCTTTGCTTTCCTCTGAGACTGTATGCAAGGGCGCCAATTAGTGCCATTTGTGATATAGACACTAAGAAATAGAGGGAGACCATCAACTCATTTCACATTTCATTTCAGCTGGTAATGACTTTCAGTCACTACCAACATGGGCTTGAACTTGAAACACTGACTCAAGGGTGAAAGGCTCCATATCCCATTACGGATCTCCTGAGCCATCTAATCCACTACATTTGCCTCTTATATACTTTTGGTTCACCGGTTACTGTAAATGTCACTCATTCAATAACATTTTAGAGAAAATATGAATATCATCACATGCTGCAAACTTTTACAACTCAACTTTGTTATTACTTTTCTTGCATGGCTAAAAGATCATTCCCTCAGTTTTTCTAGACTAATTGAAAGGTTTTAGTATGTTACTCTGCACAAAACATTTGTCAACATTTTTTTCTTATTTTGTATAGTTAATACAATAAAACTTTTGTTTATTGGGTAATCTCCATACTTTGACTTTCAAATATAGCTTTATATTTGTGAGGGTGAGTACTGAAAAGAATGTGCTCACCCTATCTGCCTACTATCGGGTTTCTTGTACATTCATCTGAAGCATCTTATGCTGATCACTTTCATCTACAGGACACTAGACTAGATAGACCGTGGGAGTGATCCAATCTGGCAATCCCTATATGCATTTAAAAAAAAAACAACTGTTTTACACATTTGGCAATAGGCAAAATGTGTCATCTCATCAGATCATTTTTAAATTGAACCTCTCCAAGGATAAAATGTTACTTTTGAAAAAGAAAACTCTTTTAATCTTCTGTAGCACATTTAGCTGCAACAAAGAAAGCAAAATAGTCTTTAAGACCACAGATGGCTTCCATTTGGGGTAACAGGGCTTCAGTTTCACATTATTTCCTCCCCTCACCCTGCTAACAACATCCTCCTTGCTCCTTGTGTATCTGTACCTGCTACCCAATAAAGCCGTAGACTTGCAGCAGCTTTATCTTCAGCTCAACACAGTGCATCAGCTATCTCATGATAGCATAATACACCTCTTTCTTCCCTAGTATAGCATAGCATAGTAAAAACACCCAGAGGTATCCACTCTGTAGAAAAGTATGTACACAGATCTAGCTATAAAAATACATGTGTTTTATATATTTTAAATCAGACATAGTTAATGTGTCATGGCAATTCTTCTATAAAAAACAAAGTCAAATAACTTTTGTACACCTACACGACTTTGTGACTGACTACAGCCCTTCAAGTTTAAAAGTATATTCATATTAATTAGTTGATTTTAATAGGCAAAAGGGACCATAGATTAAAAGTAAAGATTATAAATCTCCCGCAGTTTGAATTTAATTCGATTCATGCACAGCCAGTAGAGAATCTGTGGACCACACACTTTTTCTCTGCATGTATTTAACAGTATTCACGGCTTTACATCGTTGGCAGGGAGCAGCTATTTGACATTAGTCATTTTATGTAGTTTAAAACATAACGATTGCAACACAACCTAAAGGACAAAATGCCACTTTGCCAAGAATGTAAAGTGGTGCACACATTTTTCAATCAGGAAAAAAATTAATTCAGACAGCAGTCTCTCTGCTGAAAAATGGTGTCAAAGCAAAGCATGGCAACAGGGTTGAAGTTTGTGTGTGCATTTCATGAACTGGCACAAGAACTATCATTTTGTTAGCATTCCAGTGACTGGTGCATCATCTATTAAAACCCAAATTAAAATAATACAAGTGCTATAACACTGATACTAAGCAGATGGTAGAAAAAACATCTGTGCTGAACCATCCACAAACAATTTAGATAGGCATGATGGAAAAGGAAATGCAGCACAAGAAGCTTTGTATGCAGCACAAGTATTTTGCAAATACTTTGGCTTGTGGTACTAGCAATTCACCTTAAAGCATGCAATTCAATACTTTTAAATAATAGTTTTAGGAACATTCTGATTCGTCATTATCCTTGGGAGCCAAGCACTTTAGAGGTAATGAGAATAGTGCATTGTTGGAGCTTAGAGCACAGAATTCTAATAGGGAATGTTATAAAAGAGAGGTAGAGATAAAAAGGTTCCTAACTGTACTTAAATGAATGGGTAGAGGTAAATTAACCGCATCATACCTTATCATACAGAAAACACAGTTTCTTACAGTGATTCTCAAAAAGGTATAGTTAGGGACTGCATATGGGAAAACCTTCAAACATTTTGGATGCGATATTCACTGTAGAGAAGTAGTATTTAATGCTCACACAAGCATCCTTAATCAATTTTTCCCTAACTTTTGGACACCAGCTCTGGTAAAAAAAAAATATAAAGCAAGCTGAAAGGACATATTGAGTATTATCATGCAAATAGGCACCATGTATATGAAAACTAACAGGCTACCCACTTCATTTCAGAATTCCATTCTTCAGTTCTGTCACAAATGGCTTTTAAATCTGCAATAAGGCTGATTAAATATAGGGAAGAAAAAGAGAAGGGTGGAAGGAAAAACATTGATTCTCAAAATGGCAGATAAATAATTTTGCCCAATTAGTATGTATTTTGAATGTGCAACTTCACACAACGGAAAAATGATTTTTATCTTCAAAGGAGTTTAAATCACTCTATCTGCCTCCATGAATTTGTACAACCACTTCCACTCTCAAGCAAGCCTTTCCAGTGTTGCTAATTCAAGGAAACTTTAAAGATTTCTAACAGCAATGTTTGCATCACACATGAACTCCACTTTTAGTCAAGTGCTTTTTAACTAGAAGTTATTTGCATATCTAAATCTCTCTAGTGTGTTTTATAGAGTACATTTAGTCTCTTCAGCTACTTAGTAAAGTATAAGGGTATGTCTACACTACAAAATTAGGTCAAATTTATAGAAGCCAGTTTTATAGAAATCGGTTGTATACAGCCGATTGTGTGTGTCCCCACATAAAATGCTCTAAGTGCATTAAGTCGGCGGACCGCGTCCACAGTACTGAGGCTAGCGTCGACTTCCAGAGCATTGCACTATGGGTAGCTATCCCACAGTTCCCACAGTCTCCGCCACCCATTAAAATTCTGGGTTGAGATCCCAATGCCTGAATGATGCAAAACACTGTCGTGGGGGGTTCTGGGTACATGTCGTCAGGCACCTCCCCCTTCGTCAGAGCAACGGCAGACAATTGATTCACGCCTTTTTACCTGGGTTACCTGTGCAGACAACATACCATCCCAAGCATGGAGCCCGCTCTGCTCAGCTCAGCTCACCGTCACCATATGTCATCTGGGTGCCAGCAGACGTAGTACGGCATTGCTACACAGCAGCAGCTAATTGCCTTTTGGCAGTAGATGGTGCAGTATGACTGGTAGCCTTCATTAGCAATCTGGGTGCTGTCAGATGTGGGGCTGGCAGACGTGGGGCTGCATTGCACACAGCAACAGCCCCTTGCCTTTTGGCAGTAGATGGTGTATTAAGACTGATATGCATTGTCGTCATATTGCATGTCAATCATGGGCACCTGGGCAGACATGCTCAGTCCTATCGAACTGTCTTGACGATGATGGCTATCAGTCTTAGTACGCTATTTTCTGCCAAGCACCCAGAAGATGCCGAGGGCTATCAGTCATGCTGCACCATCGTCTGCCAGCTTAAGATGTAAAAAATAGATTTGTTCTGTATTCATTTGATTCCCCCTCCCTCCGTGAAATCAACGGCCTGCTAAACCCAGGGTTTTGAGTTCAATCTTTGGGGGGGCCATTCTGTGTGACAGTTGTTTGTGTTTCTCCCTGATGCACAGCCACCTTTGTTGATTTTAATTCCCTGTACCTGTAAGCCATGTCATCACTCGCCCCTCCCTCCTACCCTCCGTCCGTCAGATACTAGTTTTGTGCCTTTTTTCAGACCAGACGCCATAGCACTGGGATCATGGAGCCCGCTCAGATCACCGTGGCAATTATGAGCACTATGAACACCACGCGCACTGTCCTGGAGTATATGCAGAGCCAGGACATGCCAAAGCAAAACCAGGACCAGCCGAGGAGGCGATTGCAGCGCGGCGACGAGAGTGATGAGGAAATTGACATGGACATAGACCTCTCACAAGGCACAGGCCCCAGCACTGTGCAAATCATGGTGTTACTGGGGCAGGTTCATGCCGTGGTATGCCGATTCTGGGCCTGGGAAACAAGCACAGACTGGTGGAACAGCATCGTGTTGCAGGTGTGGGATGATTTCCAGTGGCTGTGAAACTTTCGCATGCGTAAAGGCACATTCATGGAACTTTTTGACTTGCTTTCCCCTGCCCTGAAGCGCCAGAATACAAGGATGAGAGCAGCCCTCACAGTTGAGAAGCGAGTGGCGATAGCCCTGTGAAAGCTTGCAACACCAGACAGCTACCGGTCAGTCGGGAATCAATTTGGAGTAGGCAAATCTACTGTGGGGGCTGCTGTGATCCAAGTTGCCAGGGCAATCAAAGACCTGGTGATATCAAGGGTAGTGACTCTGGGAAACGTGCAGGACACACTGCAGTTTAAAACTTTAACTCTTATTGAAGGCCAGCCTTCTGATGCTCGGGCAATCATCTGGGGTGGAGTGACTGGGTGGCCGGAGGCCCCCCCCACCGTGTTCTTGGGCGTCTGGGTGAGGAGGCTATGGAACTTGGGGAGGAGGGCTGTTGGTTACACAGGGGCTGTAGCGGTGGTCTCTGCTCCTGCTGCCTTTCCTGCAGCTCAACCATACGCTGGAGCATATCAGTTTGATGCTCCAGCAGCCGGAGCATTGACTCTTGCCTTCTGTCTGCAAGCTGACGCCACCTTCATCTTCAGCCCGCCACTTGCTCTGTTCATCCCGCGATTCAGCCCACCACCTCTCCTCTTGTTCATATTGTGCTTTTCTGTAGTCTGACATTGACTGCCTCCACGCATTCTGCTGTGCTCTGTCAGCGTGGGAGGACATCTGGAGCTCCGAGAACATATCATCCTGAGTCTGCCGTTTTCTCCTTCTAATCTTCACTAGCCTCTGTGAAGGAGAAATATTTGCAGCTGGTGGAGGAGAAGGGAGAGGTGGTTAAAAAAGACACATTTTAGAGACAATGGGTACACTCTTTCATGTTAAATTTTCCTGTTCACATTACACAGCACATGTGCTTTCGTTACAAGGTCGCATTTTTCCTCTTATATTGAGGGCCTGCCAGTTTGGTGTGAGAGATCACTCACGCAGTGCCAGGCAACAGATTTTAGCTTGCAGGGCAGCCATGGTAAGCCACAGTCTTTTGGCTTTTTTAACCTTCTTAACATGTGGGAATGGTTTCGAACAGTAGCGCCCTTATTTCCCATACCAAGCACCCGTTGAGTTGGCCATTTAAAATGGGTTTTCAATGTAAAAGGAGGGGCTGCGGTTTCCGGGTTAACATGCAGCACAAACCCAACTAACCCCCCTCCCACCACACACCCAATTCTCGGGGATGATCTCTTCACCCCTCCCCCCCACAGCGTGGGGAACATTTCTGTTCAGCAGAGCAGGAATGGGCACCTCTGAATGTCCCCTTAATAAAATCGCCCCATTTCAACCAGGTGACCGTGAATGATATCACTCTCCTGATGATAACAAAGAGCGATAAGGAATGGATGTTGTCTGCATGCCAGCAAACACTGAGACCATACGTTGCCATGCTTTGTTATGCAATGATTCCAGACTACGTGCTACTGGCCTGGCGTGGTAAAGTGTCCTACCATGGCGGACGGGATAAGGCAGCCCTCCCCAGAAACCTTTTGCAAAGGCTTTGGGAGTACATGAAGGAGAGCTTTCTGGAGATGTCCCTGGAGGATTTCCGCTCCATCCCCATGCACGTTAACAGACTTTTCCAATAGCTGTACTGGCTGCGATTGCCAGGGCAAATTAATCATTAATCATTAAACACGCTTGCTTTTAAACCATGTGTAATATTTACAAAGGTACACTCACCAGAGGTCCCCTGTGTGCCCTCAGGGTCTGGGAGCACGCCTTGGGTGAGTTCGGGGGTTACTGGCTCCGGGTCCAGGGTGATAAACATATCCTGGCTGTTGGGGAAACCGGTTTTTCCGCTTCCTTGCTGCTGTGAGCTATCTACTTTATCTTCATCCTCATCTTCCTCGTACCCCAAACCCGCTTCCCTGTGTGTTTCTCCATTGAAGGAGTCAAAGCACACGGTTGGGGTAGTGGTGGCTGCACCCCCTAGCATGGCATGCAGCTCCGCGTAGAAGCGGCAAGTTTGCGGCTCTGCCCCGGACCTTCCATTTGCCTCTCTGGCTTTGTGGTAGGTTTGCCTTAGCTCCTTAATTTTCACGCAGCACTGCTGTGCGTCCCTGTTATGGCCTCTGTTCTTCATGGCCTTGGAGACCTTTTCTAATATTTTGCCATTTCGTTTACTGCTACGGAGTTCAGCTAGCACTGATTCATCTCCCCATATGGCGAGCAGATCCCGTACCTCCTGTTCGGTCCATGATGGAGCTCTTTTGCGATCCTGGGACTCCATCATGGTTACCTGTGCTGATGAGCTCTGCGTGGTCACCTGTGCTCTCCACCCCGGGGAAACAGGAAATGAAATTCAAACGTTCGCGGGGCTTTTCCTGTCTACCTGGTCAGTGTATCTGAGTTGAGAGTGCTGTCCAGAGCGGTCACAATGAAGCACTGTGGGATAGCTCCCCAAGGCCAATAACGTCGAATTCCGTTCACACTACCCCAATTCCTACCCGCTAATGCCGATTTTATTGCTAATCCCCTTGTCGGAGGTGGAGTAAAGAAACCGGTTTAAAGGGCCCTTTAAGTCGAAAAAAGGGACTTAGCCGTGTGAACGTGTCCAGGCTTAATTCAATTTAACCCTGCTAAATTCGACCTAAACTCGTAGTGTAGACCAGGCCTAAGACAACAACAAAATTGTTTAAGGCCTAGTGTACACTAAAATGTTTTGCTGCCATAGCTATGTTGGCTTCGAGTGGGAAATCACAGCCCCTAGCCATCAAACCTGTGCTGAGAGAGCCACCATTGTAGATGCAACTATGCCAACAGCTGAGTTGTAAAGTCATTTGGGGAGGTGGTGTAGTTCAGCTGGAAGAAAAATTCCTTCTGTTGGCTTACACTGCATCTACAGTACAGGACTCTGCCAGCATAGATATTGTGGATGAAAATCTGTAGTATAGATAAGCCCTAAGATATAAGGTATATTTACAAGAAACACTAACTACGAATACACTATTATATAGCAGTGACCTCTGCTAGAGGCAGCTATGCTGGCTTCTCCCCTAGATGGTCTGTAAATGTTCCTTGCAAGGAAGAGCCTAGACACTAACAAGGCCAGGTGAAAACAAAGAATTTGTACCATGTAACTAGCCAGTTATCGGCAGTAAATGCTCTGTGGACCACCAGTGATTCATGGACCACTGTTTTGGAACAGCTGCTCTACTCCTTAGTCACAAAACATGATTTGTTCCTAATCAACGTTCACTTTATCACTCATCCCCAGTAAAGAGAATAATGCATAAATGGTGTCACATAATATACTGTATCTGATATATTTGATTGTTAATCATTTGTTAATGGAGTCTGTATTTCTAATCAGATTTTCACATTCATTCTGGTCTCAAGAAGCTGATTACAGGACTGCTTCCTATACTCCCCCCACACAGAAAGTGCTGAGGAAACTGACTGGAGTCATCAGAATCCTACCCCATTGCTATAAGCATGCAGGAATTGAGAAAGAAGGATAGAGTGAGCAGACATCTCAGGTAGTCAGAAAGGGTGATGGTAAAAGAGGAATAGAGAATTGTTATTGTGTCCAGCGGAAGTTTAGATACTGCTGATTGTGACCCTATTTTGCAATGTTTGTTTTAAATTTACATATATAGAGGACCTTTAGCCTCAATGATGCAACATAAGAAATGTCAGGAACTTGCACTGTGATTATTTTAGTATCAGAGGGATAGCCGTGTTAGTCTGGGTCTGTAAAAGGCAACAGAGAGTCCTGTGGCACCTTTAAGACTAACAGATGTATCAGAGCATAAGCTTTCGTGGGTGAATGCCCACATGCATCTGACGAAGTGGGCATTCATTCTGTTGTGATTATTTTGTCACTTTCTGTGACTCTGTTTTACTGACTTGCCCTCTCTTAAAGTGCCACTGATTTAGCCACAAGAAGTCCATATATTGTAGAGGATCATATGAAAAATATTCAAAGATAATTCAGGTTATTCATCCTTTTTGACAAATAGTACCAAAAATGATAACACTGGTCTACAATTTTTGAGAAGTCGTCTGCTTCAGAGATAAAATGTGCTATTTATGATGTATTTTGATGTGCTGAATTCAAATATGATAATTAAAACAACTGATTGGCTACTGTTTCTAAGATATTTAAGTTTTTACATTTTATGTCGATGTATATTGTGTAGATAGTAGCGTTTTAATCATAAATTGCAAACCTAGGTCTTTTCATGTGTTTCTGGTTGCTTTACATGATAATATTTCACCTGTCCTGTTTATGTAACACTTTAAAAATCAGCAAAAGGGTTATATAAATAAAATTTATTATGAAACAAAAGGCAAAAAACTATTATGTACATGGTTTAGTCCTATTCAGTGTCTACTCGGCGCTTCTTGGCTTGTCTCTTGTATTCATTAAATGGAACATCTCTTGTCACTGTCCAGCAATAGTCTGCAAGCATTGATGGGCTTCATTTGCCCTGATAGCGTTCCTCCATTGTTACAATGTCCTAGTGAAATTGCTCGCTGTGCTCGTCGCTCACTGCTCCGCAGTTCGGTGGAAAAAATCTAGATGAGAGTGCAAAAAATGTATCTTTAGTGACATGTTGCAACCAAGGCTTTTGTATGCCTTGAGGAGGTTTTCCACCAACAACCTGTAGTTGTCTGCCTTGTTGTTTCTGAGAAAATGTATTGCCAGTAACTGGAAGGCTTTCCATGCCGTCTTTTCCTTGCCACGCAGTGCATGGTCAAATGCATCATCTCGAAGAAGTTCACGAATCTGAGGACCAACCAGGACACCTTCCTTTATCTTAGCTTCACTTAACCTTGGAAATTTTCCACGGAGGTACTTGAAAGCTGCTTTTGTTTTGTCAATGGCCTTGACAAAGTTCTTCATCAGACCCAGCTTGATGTGTAAGGGTGGTAACAAAATCTTCCTTGATTCAACAAATGGTGGATGCTGAACACTTTTCCTCCCAGGCTCCAATGACTGTCGGAGTGGCCAATCTTTCTTGATGTAGTGGGAATCTCTTGCACGACTATCCCATTCGCAGAGAAAACAGCAGTACTTTGTGTATCCAGTCTGCAGACCAAGCAAGAGAGCAACAACCTTCAAATTGCCACAAAGCTGCCACTGATGTTGGTCATAGTTTATGCACCTCAAAAGTTGTTTCATGTTGTCATAGGTTTCTTTCATATGGACTGCATGACCAACTGGAATTGATGGCAAAACATTGCCATTATGCAGTAAAACAGCTTTAAGACTCGCCTTCGATGAATCAATGAACAGTCTCCACTCATCTGGATTGTGAACGATGTTGAGGGCTGCCATCACACCATTGATGTTGTTGCAGGCTACAAGATCACCTTCCATGAAGAAGAATGGGACAAGATCCTTTTGATGGTCACGGAACATGGAAACCCTAACATCACCTGCCAGGAGATTCCACTGCTGTAGTCTGGAGTCCAACAGCTCTGCCTTACTCTTGGGTAGTTCCAAATCCCTGACAAGGTCATTCAGTTCAGCTTGTGTTATGAGGTGTGGTTCAGAGGAGGAGGATGGGAGAAAATGTGGGTCCTGTGACATTGATGGTTCAGGACCAGAAGTTTCATCCTCTTCCTCGTCTGACTCAAGTGAGAATGATTCTGGTGCATCAGGAACCGGCAGCCCTTCTCCGTGGGGTACTGGGCGTATAGCTGATGGAATGTTTGGATAATGCACAGTCCACTTTTTCTTCTTTGACATCCCTTTCCCAACTGGAGGCACCATGCAGAAGTAACAATTGCTGGTATGATCTGTTGGCTCTCTCCAAATCATTGGCACTGCAAAAGGCATAGATTTCCTTTTCCTGTTCAACCACTGGCGAAGATTTGTTGTACAAGTGTTGCAGCATATGTGTGGGGCCCACCTCTTGTCCTGATCTCCAATTTTGCAGCCAAAATAAAGGGGATAGGCTTTCTTAACCATACTGGTTATACTGCGCTTTTGTGATGCAAAAGTCACTTCACCACAAACAGAGCAGAAGTTATCTGCACTGTTCACACAAGTACGAGGCATCTCCGCTCTCTTTGCAAAATCAAACACTGAGAAATAAGAGAGCATGACACTGAATGATTTCTAGAGCTGATATAGGGCAATTTGTTCAGCAGAGTGATGTAAGCTTCGTTATGATTGCATCATCCATGACTTCTAGGAATAACATGATGCAATTCATATCATGTATGACGCAATACCAGCTTCAGATTGCATCATTCATTGTTTTGCCTAAAAAGCAAGTACTGTCCAAACCCAGTCATAGATTTATTCATAGATCCAGTCAAAGATGTATTTTAGTCATTTCTGGTTTAAATTGAGATCCCTTCCCTTTATAATTCACTTATCCTCTGCCATTCCCAAGTCAAGGGTCATATATACTGACCCAATAGCATATCTTGAAAACTAGAGCCAATCAACAATTTTAAGCATCATTTTCGTTCTCAGTGACCCAGAATTAGTAAAGTTTAACTACATTTATTTCAGAAGCATTTTGGCTGTAGAGCAGTGTAAGATACTAAATATTATGCATAACATAATTTATTGCAGTGTATGGTTTTCTACACCAGTTCCATAGAGGGGGATAAAAAGAAATGTTCTGATCCAGTATCTATTCTGCTGTCTTCTTTCAGGGAGTTAGTATGGTATACAATTGAATTAATCAAGATGGATGAAAGCAGAATCAGGGCTGCCAGCATCAGACATATGAAGTTATTATAACCAAGGCATACAAAAAATAATAAAGTTGCAGCATTTAGAAAAATGGAAGACACGCACAAAAGGTGCGGCACTATTTGTACCTATAGGAGAGGTTTGGGAATGATCACTGACCTCTAAGTAACAGAGAGAAGGATTCATCCTTCACTTGTGAATGAGATCCCTGGCATAATTGATGGTACCTCCTGAAATGGCTTCGATCATTAGGGTTCCAGTGACTGAATTAAAATAAAATGAAGGATGCATATCGTGTTACTAAAGCAGTGAAAATGCATTCCTTCTTCCTGACAGATAGAACAGATCATTTTACAAGGAAGTTTTTTACTGAAAGCGTTTCGGCTTTGTAGTTCCTAGGGAAAATGAAGAGTAATGTAAAAATTGGACAAGATGAAACTAGCTGTTTCATTCCAGATATTGACTTCACTAGTCACTTTCAATAAATCTGCTGCTTATTGGACCTAAGGCAGCAGTTTGTTAACATTATGAAAGCTGTACAAAATGTTCTGTTTGGTTAGATCACCTTATGGTATCAAAAACTAAAAAAAAAAAAATTAACAATGCACTTTCATGTATGTTTTGCAATATGCAAAAGAAAGAATTGTGAATTTCTTGAATAGAATGGGACATGTTCTCTGTTGTGATGTGGCTGCCAATGCAAATCTGGCCATAAAGCTGGCTTAACTAGCCCAGTATGAGGCTGATTCTCTGTTGGCATAAAAGGAATATAGAGGCTCTTTTGCTACTCCCTCCCACAGCTGTTAGTGTAGCAGGGAAAAGGGAGTATAGCTGGATTTCTCCTGTACTACCCCCCCATTCTTGGCAGTGTTTTCAGCCCTCTGTGGTCATTGCTGTCCAGTATAAGTAGCAGGCCTCAGGCAATTCAGAATCAATGCAAGGATGCTCTGCATAGAGCAGCAGCTGAATCGGGAGGATGAAACTGTGTGCTTTAGCCACATTCATACACAGCTTCCCCCACGTACTCTCTGTGCAGATCAACTTAATCTTAGAATCTGGCTCAATATTAATATGTAGCCTTGACAATCTTGAAAAAAAAATATTCAAAATATCCAAGAAATTATATGAGTGAACATTTATCAACTGGAAATTTTAAAGGATTACAGCTATGGATAAATTATTCAATTAAATTTAAGGGTCTGGTTTTTTTACAGTGTAATATGTTGTATTATCATTAGATATTCCATTTAAATGAAAATTCCATACCACTAGCTATGAACTGCACACCACGGACAACTTATAATGTATGAATCACCATAGGAATATATCAATCTACATTTTATATAACAAGGTATAGGAAAAAGCAACAGAGGGTCCTGTGGCACCTTTGAGACTAACAGAAGTATTGGGAGCATAAGCTTTCGTGGGTAAGAACCTCACTTCTTCAGATGCAAGTAATGGAAATCTCCAGAGGCAGGTATAAATCAGTATGGAGATAACGAGGTTAGTTCAATCAGGGAGGGTGAGGTGCTCTGCTAGCAGTTGAGGTGTGAACACCAAGGGAGGAGAAACTGCTTCTGTAGTTGGATAGCCATTCACAGTCTTTGTTTAATCCTGATCTGATGGTGTCAAATTTGCAAATGAACTGGAGCTCAGCAGTTTCTCTTTGGAGTCTGGTCCTGAAGTTTTTTTGCTGTAAGATGGCTACCTTTACATCTGCTATTGTGTGGCCAGGGAGGTTGAAGTGTTCTCCTACAGGTTTTTGTATATTGCCATTCCTGATATCTGACTTGTGTCCATTTATCCTCTTGCGTAGTGACTGTCCAGTTTGGCCAATGTACATAGCAGAGGGGCATTGCTGACACATGATGGCATATATAACATTGGTGGACGTGCAGGTGAATGAGCCGGTGATGTTGTAGCTGATCTGGTTACGTCCTGTGATGTATCAGGGGGTAGCCGTGTTAGTCTGTATCTACAAAAACAACAAGGAGTCTGGTGGCACCTTAAAGACTAACAGATTTATTTGGGCATAAGCTTTCGTGAGTAAAAGCCTCACTTCTTCGGATGCATAGAGTGAAAGTGCAGGCTTTTACTCACGAAAGCTTATGCCCAAATAAATCTGTTAGTCTTTAAGGTGCCACCAGACTCCTTGTTGTCCTGTGATGGTGTTGCTGGTGTAGATATGTGGGCAGAGTTGGCATCGAGGTTTGTTGCATGGGTTGGTTCCTGAGTTAGAGTTGTTATGTTGCGGTGCGTGGTTGCTGGTGAGAATATGCTTAAGGTTGGCAGGTTGTCTGTGGGCGAGGACTGGCCTGCCTCCCAAGGTCTGTGAAAGTGAGGGATCATTGTCCAGGATGGGTTGTAGATCACTGATGATGCGTTGGAGAGGTTTAAGCTGAGGACTGTAGGTGATGGCCAGTGGAGTTCTGTTGGTTTCTCTTCTGGGCCTGTCTTGTAGCAGGAGGCTTCTGGGTACACATCTGGCTCTGTTGATTTGTTTCTTTATTTCCTTGTGTGGGTATCGTAGTTTTGAGAATGCTTGGTGAAGATCTTGTAGGTGTTGATCTCTGTCTGAGGGGTTGGAGCAGATGCGATTGTACCTCAGTGCTTGGCTGTAGACGATGTGACCGGGGTGGAAGCTGGAGGCATGAAGGTAGGCATAGTGGTCGGTGGGTTTTCGATATAGGGTGGTGTTAATGTGGCCATCGCTTATTTGTACAGTGGTGACTAGGAAGTGGACCTTCCGTGTAGATTGGTCCAGGCTGAAGTTGATGGTGGGGTGGAAGCTGTTGAAATCATGGTGGAATTCTTCCAGGGTCTCCTTCCCATGGGTCCAGATGATGAAGATGTCATCAATATAGCATAGGTAGAGAAGGGGCATGAGTGGACGAGAGCTGAGGAAGCGTTGTTCCAGGTCAGCCATAAAAATGTTGGCATATTGTGGGGCCATGCGGGTGCCCATAGCGGTGCCACTGGTCTGGAGGTATATATTGTCACCAAATTTGAAATAATTGTGCGTGAGGATAAAGTCACAGAGCTCAGCAAGAAGTTGTGCTGTGTCATCATCAGGGATACTGTTCCTGACAGCTTGTATTCCATCTGTGTGTGGGATGTTTGTGTAGAGAGCCTCTACATCCATGGTGGCTAGGATGGTGTTTTCTGGGAGGTCACCAATGCATTGTAGTTTTCTCAGTAAATCTGTGGTGTCACGGAGATAGCTCGGAGTGCTGGTGGCATAGGGTCTGAGTAGGGAGTCCACATATCCAGACAGTCCTTCAGTGAGAGTGCCAATGCCCGAGATGATGGGGCGTCCAGGATTTCCAGGTTTGTGGATCTTAGGTAGTAGATAGAATAACCCCGGTCGGGGCTCTAAGGGTATGTTGATTTGTTCCTGTGTTAGTGTAGGGAGTGTCCTGAGTAGATGGTGCAGTTTCTTAGTGTATTCCTCAGTGGGATCTGAGGAAAGTGGCCTGTAGAATTTGGTATTGGAGAGTTGTCTGGCAGCCTCCTTCTGGTAGTCAGACCAGTTCATGATGACAACAGCACCTCCTTTATCAGCCTCTTTGATGATAATGTCAGGGTGGTTTCTGAGGCTGTGGATGGCATTGCGTTCTGCACGACTTAGGTTATGAGGCAAGCGATGTTGTTTTTCCACAATTTCTGCCTGTGCACGTCGGCGGAAGCATTCTATGTATAGGTCCAGACTGTCATTTCGACCCTTAGGAGGAGTCCATGTGGAGTTCTTCTTCCTGTGTTGTTGGTGCGAGGGTATCTGTGTATTAGTGCGCTGTTCAGTGTTATCTTGAAAGTATTCTTTGAGTCGGAGGCGGCGAAAGTAGGCTTCCAGATCACCACAGAACTGTATCATGTTCGTGGGGGTGCTGGGGCAAAAGGAGAGTCCCCGAGATAGGACAGACTCTTCTGCTGGGTTGAGTGTGTAGCTGGATAAATTGACGATATTGCTGGGTGAGTTAGGGGTACCCCTGTTATGGCCCCATGTGGCAGGTAGGATTTTAGACAGCTTACGGTCCTTTTTCCTTTGTAGAGAGGTGAAGTGTGTAATGTAGATCTCCTGTCTTATTTTAGTAAAGTCCATTTGTGTGGAGAGTTGGTTATTTATGAAAGTCTCCAGGTTGGAGAGCTCTTTCTTGATGTTTTTCTGTTTGCTGTATAGGATGCTGATCAGGTGGTTCCTCAGTTTCTTTGATAATGTATGGCATAATCTCTCACTGTGGTCTGTGCAGTATGTAGATAGCAATGGATTTTTCACCTTCAGTCCATTTGGTATGATGTCCATCCGTTTGCATTTGGAAAGGAAGATGATATCTGTCTGTATTTGTGCAAGTTTCTTCACGAGGTTGATAGATTTCCATTCCATACGGCTAAATGCAGTGCCTTGCATGGTGTCAAGTATCAGAGGGGTAGCCGTGTTAGTCTGAATCTGTAAAAGAGCTCTCCAACCTGGAGAGGGTAGTTGGCTTACAGGGAGTTAAAATCAACAAAGGGGGCGGGTTTGCATCAAGGAGAAACACACACAACTGTCACACCGTAGCCTGGCCAGGCATGAAACTGGTTTTCAAAGCCTCTCTGATGCGCAGCATGACAACCTGTGCTCTTCTAATCGCCCTGGTGTCTGGCTGTTCAAAATTGGCAGCCAGGCGATTTGCTTCAACCTCCCACCCCGCCATAAACATCTCCCCCTTACTCTCACAGATATTATGGAGCACACAGCAAGCAGTAATAACAATGGGAATATTGGTTGCGCTGAAGTCTAACCTAGTCAGCTAACAGCGCCAGCAAGCTTTTAAATATCCAAAGGCACATTCTACCACCATTCTGCACTTGCTCAGCCTATAGTTGAACTGCTCTTTACTACTACTACACGGCTGCCTGTGTATGGCTTCATGAGCCATGGGAGCAAGGGGTAGGCTGGGTCACCAAGTATAACTATTGGCATTTCAACATTCCCAACAGTAAGTTTTCTGGTCTGGGAAGTAAGTCCCTTCTTGTAGCTGCTCAAACAGCCTGGAGTTCCTAAAGATGTGAGCATCATGCACCTTTCCTGGCCATCCCATGTTGATGTTAGTGAAACGTCTCTTGTGATCCACCAGTGCTTGCAGCACCCTTGAGAAGTACGCCTTGCGGTTTATGTACTGGTTGGTAAGGTGGTCCGCCTTGCGGTTTATGTACTGGTTGGTAAGGTGGTCCAGTGCCAAGATAGGGATATGCGTTCCATCTATCGCCCCACCACTCGCTTCTCAGTCAGGGCAGCTCTCATCTTGGTATTCCTGTGCTTCAGGGCAGGGGAAAGCAACTCACAGAGTTCCAGGAAAGTGGCCTTATGCATGCAGAAGTTTCCCAGCCACAGGGAATCATCCCATACCCACAACACTGTGCGGTCCCACCAGTCTGTGCTTCTTTGCTGGGCCCAGAATCGGCATTCCACTGTATCAACCTGCCCCTCTGCCACCATGATGTCCCAATTGCCACGACCCATGCTTTCAGGAATGTCTGTGTCCATGTCCTCCCTCACAATCGTCCTCGTGCTGCCGTCTCTTAGCCAGGTTCTCCACATACTGCAGTATAATGTGCAAGGTGTTTACAATGCTCGAAACAGCAGCTGTGAGCTGAGCGGGCTCCATGCTTCCCAAGCTATGGCGTCTGCACGGGTAACCCAGACAAAAAGGCACAAAATGATTGTCTGCAGTTGCTTTCACGGAGGAAGGGAAGGAGGGAGGGGAGAGTGATGACATGTACCCAAAACCACTCGTGAGAATGTTTTTGCCCCATCAGGCATTGGGACCTTAATCCTGAATTTCAATGGGCAGTGGAGACTGCAGGAACTGTGGGATAGCTTCCCACAGTGCACTGCTCCGTAAATCGATGCTAGCCATGGTAGTGAGGATGCACTCTGCCGACTTAATGCACTTAGTCAGGACATACACAATCAACTGTATAAAATAGATTCCTAAAAATCAATTTCTATAAAATCGAAATAAAATTGACATACCCTAACTGAGTAATGTTGTTTGTATGTAAAGGTCAAATGAAAGGCAATGTTTATTATCTCAATGGTACTGGAGTTTAAAGTTTTTTTTGTTACAGCTGATCATGAAAGACACTGATTTTGTGATTTCCCCATATCAAGAGGGAGAGAGAGAGCTGTGTTACTAAAACAGATGAAAAAGTGCATCTTGGCATGAGTAAGTTATGTTGCTGAGTGAGAGAATGGATTTGTGAATGGGTACATGTGTGAGAGAAACAATGAATTAAATGATTACTTAGGCCTTGTCTACACTACGAGAGTAGTTCGATTTTACTTGCATCGAATTTTTGTAATCGATATTGCAAAGTCGAACGTGTGTGTCCACACTAAGGACAGTAATTCGACTTTGTGCGTCCACACTAACGGTGAAAGCGTCGACATTCGAAGCGGTGCACTGTGGTCAGCTATCCCACAGTTCCCGCAGTCCCCTCTGCCCATTGGAATTCTGGGTGTAGCCGGCAATGCCTTCTGGGTAACAAAATGAGTCGAGGGTGCTTTTGGGAAACTGTCGTCATCCGTCCATCACTCCCGCCCTCCCTCCCTGAATGCGCCGGCGGGAAATCAGTTCGCGCGCTTTTCCAGTCATTGACAGCGCAGACGCCACTGTACTCCGAGCATGGAGCCCGCTGCGACCATCGCTGCAGTTGTGGCCGCTCTCAACGCCTCGCAGCTTATCATAAAGGTTTCCCTGAGGCAGATGCAGAAAAGTCAGGCGAGGAGGCTACGGCACCGCGGTGATGTCCTGAAGTCTGAGAGTAGCACAGACCTGTCAGAAAGCAGGCGACCCAGCGCCGAGGACATCACAGTGGCAATGGGTCATGTTGATGCCGTGGAACGGCGATTCTGGGCACAGGAAACAAGCACTGAGTGGTGGGACCGCATAGTGCTGCAGGTCTGGGATGAATCCCAGTGGCTGCGAAACTTTCGCATGCGGAAGGGAACTTTCCTGGAACTTTGTGAGTTGCTGTCCCCTGCCCTGAAGCGCAGTGACACCCGGTTGCGAGCTGCACTGAGTGTACAGAAGCGAGTGGCCATAGCCCTCTGGAAGCTTGCAACGCCAGACAGCTACCGGTCAGTCGCGAACCAGTTTGGGGTGGGCAAATCTACCGTGGGGGTTGTTGTGATGCAAGTAGCGAAGGCAATCGTTGATGTACTGCTGCCAAAGGTAGTGACCCTGGGAAACGTGGAGGCGATCATAGATGGCTTCGCAGCGATGGGATTCCCAAACTGCGGTGGGGCCATAGATGGAACTCACATCCCTATCCTGGCACCAGACCACCAGGCCACCCAGTACATTAACCGAAAGGGCTACTTTTCCATGGTGCTGCAAGCACTGGTGGACCACAGGGGACGTTTTACCAACATCTACGTGGGATGGCCGGGCAAGGTTCATGACGCTCGTGTTTTCAGGAACTCTGGTCTGTTTAGACGGCTGCAACAAGGTATTTACTTCCTGGACCACAAAATAAGTGTTGGGGATGTGGAGATGCCTATAGTCATCCTCGGGGACCCAGCCTACCCGCTAATGCCCTGGCTCATGAAGCCCTATACTGGCGCCCTGGACACTGAAAAAGAACTCTTCAACTACCGGCTGAGCAAGTGCAGAATGGTGGTGGAGTGTGCTTTTGGCCGTCTCAAGGGGAGATGGAGAAGCTTACTGACTCGCTGTGATCTCAGCGAAACCAATATCCCCATTGTTATAGCAGCTTGCTGTGTGCTCCACAATCTCTGTGAGAGCAAGGGGGACACCTTTATGGCGGGGTGGGAGGTTGAGGAAAATAGCCTGGCTGGTGATTACTCACAGCCAGACAGCCGGGCGATTAGAAGAGACCAGCGGGAAGCGCTGTGCATCCGGGAGGCTTTGAAAGCAAAGTTCCTGAGTGAGCAGGGTAACCTGTGACTTTATAGTTTGTGTACTGAGAAGCTAAACCTGCCCCCGTTTCTTTACCCAGGTAATGTTGACTATCCTATCCAGTTACATACCCCCTTCACCCCCCCTCCAACACACGTGTCGAAATAAAAATAGTTATACTTTGTTAAAGCACACCGTTTTCTTTAATACTGTTTTCGCGGGAATTTTTTAAAACTGGGACGCAGACTGTGGTGCGGAGCGGGTGTAGTGTTGTGACGCGAATGCAGCTTCTAAACTCAAGGATTGACAGGCTCCGCTGCGGTGGGATGCTTGTTTCAACGGAGCCTGTCACCCCTCCTGATCGGGACTGTGTGTATGGGGGGTCTATTTGACTTTGTGGCAGGGTGAGGACGGTTACAGATCCCATGCTGTGTGGCTCTGTGATCCTGCCTAAGGACCGGCGCTTAAGATCTGTAACTGCCCTCCCCCGCCACAAAGTCACAGAGCAACCCCCCCCCCCCAACATTACATCAAAACAACCTCCCAGACTAACCGGGGTAACTAGTCACTGCATCACTGCACTGTGTATGTGCCCTGCTGCTGTGCCTGCCCCCGACTATGTACCCTGCCAAAGGAGACTGTCCTGTCCAATTACCAACCCCCTTTCCCCTCCTCCTCCAAAAGAACATGATTGAAACAGTAGTTAACAGAAACGAATTTTTTATTATCAACTACACATGGCATTGGGAGGTGAAACTTGGACGTGGGCTTGTGTCAGGCGGGAAGGAAAGAACTTTTCAAATTTTGGGAAATGAGAGCCTTCTGCTACTAGAGCTCTCTGCAGGGGTGGAGTGAGACTTAGCAGGGACTCTGCCGCCTCTCCTTCTTTGCACTTTGGGTGAGGTGGGTATGGGACTCGGTGGCGGGGGAGGGCGGTTAGAGATGGACTGCAGCGGGGCTCTGTCCTCCTGCCTCTGTTCCTGCAGAACATCCACAAGGCGCCGGAGCGTGTCCGTTTGCTCCCTCAGTAGTCCAAGCAGCGTTTGAGTCGCCTGCTGGTCTTCCTGCCGCCACCTCTCCTCCCGATCCATGTTGGCTTGGTGCATTCGGGTCAAGTTCTCCCGCCACTGGGTCTGCTGTGATGCCTGGGCTTGGGAACAGGCCATAAGCTCAGAGAACATGTCCTCCCGTGTCCTCTTCTTCCTACGCCTAATCCGCGCTAGCCTCTGGGAGTGTGATTCCAGGCTAGGTTGTGAGACAGTCGCAGACGGGGCTGTGGAAATGGGAAAAAGGGAGTGAATTCCTAAGAAAGATAAATGTAGTTGTGAACAAAGAACATAGTCTTTCTCTGTGAACAAGACCATGCACAGCACCTTTCACATGCGTACTCAGCACAAGGTCGAATTCTCGGCCTTCGCATTCAGTGCCTGGGGTCTTGAACAGCAGATTTGAGAAGCGAGGCAGCACAACGGAATTTCTGTTGCAGGCAGACATGGTAAGCCGTACACTTGTGGCAGTTTAAAACTTTTATATTACCACTGGCCTCATTTCACATTTAAAGCAATGTCAGTCCCTGCTGCCAGCAATCCGGCAAGCGGGAACTCTGCCCCTGTCCCACCCCCTCGCGGCTGTCCCCGGGAACGATCCCTTTCAGCTGCCCCTCTCCCGCCTCCACCGCGTGGCTGCAAACCAGCGGTTACAGTTCTGTAAAGGAACGGGAAAGCAGTACCAACACTAACATTCCCCTACCTAATTAAAAGCAGGTCACCATGGCCGACATCACCTGATGAGGATCTCCGAGAGCGACAAAGAGAGAATGCTCCGGGAAAGCCTCCAAAGACCAGGGCCGTATGCCGCCCTGCTGTGCAGAGCAATGATCCCCGAGTACTTGATAATCTCGTGGCGCGGCAACGTGTCGTACTTCGGAGGACCCAATAAGGCCGCTCTCCCCAAGAACCTCATGCAACGGCTTTCAAGTTACCTCCAGGAGAGCTTCATCGAGATGTCCCAGGAGGATTACTGCTCTATCCCCGGACATATAGACCGCATTTTACTGTAGCTGCAGTAGCAGGGAATAAACAGTAGAGCGGCTTGTGCAGGACAATCACTGAAAACCGGACATTGCTAGATTTCTTTTCAAAACTTTCACTGCCCCTTACTAAACCGTTAAGCGCCTAGGGCACACTAATCATGAACAACCCATTCTTTTAATTGTTAATATTCCTGTTTTGTTAAAAATAAATGTTTAGATGTTTACAACACTTACTGGCTGATCCTTCACCAGATTCTGTGTCCGGGGTAACGGCTGGGGACGCTTCGTAGGGGATCTCTGTAAGGGTGATGAAGAGATCCTGGCTGTCGGGGAAATCAGCGTTGTGAGAGCTGCCGACTGCCTCGCCCTCCTCATCTCCTTCCTCATCTTCCCCGTCCCCTAACATGTCCGAGGAACCGGCCGTGGACAGTATCCCATCCTCAGAGTCCACGGTCACTGGTGGGGTAGTGGTGGCGGCCGCACCGAGGATGGAATGCAGTGCCTCGTAGAAACGGGATGTCTGGGGATGGGATCCGGAGTGTCCGTTTGCCTCTTTGGTCTTCTGGTAGCCTTGTCTCAGCTCCTTGATTTTCACGCGGCACTGCGTTGCATCCCGGCTGTATCCTCTCTCTGCCATGTCTTTAGAGATCTTCTCGTAGATCTTTGCATTCCTTCTTTTGGATCGCAGCTCGGAAAGCACGGACTCATCGCCCCACACAGCGATGAGATCCAAGACTTCACGATCAGTCCATGCTGGGGCTCTCTTTCTATTCACAGACTGCACGGCCATCACTGCTGGAGAGCTCTGCATCGTTGCCAGTGCTGCTGTGCTCGCCACGATGTCCAGACAGGAAATGAGATTCAAACTGGCCAGACAGGAAAAGGAATTCAAATTCAAATTTTCCCGGGGCTTTTCCTGTGTGGCTGGTCAGAGCATCCGAGCTCGCGCTGCTGTCCAGAGCGTCAACAGAGTGGTGCACTGTGGGATAGCTCCCGGAGCTATTAGCGTCGATTTCCATCCACACCTAGCCTAATTCGACATGGCCATGTCGAATTTAGCGCTACTCCCCTCGTCGGGGAGGAGTACAGAAGTCGAATTAAAGAGACCTCTATGTCGAACTAAATAGCATCGCAGTGTGGACGGGTGCAGGGTTAATTCGATGTAACGGCGCTAACTTCGACATAAACGCCTAGTGTAGACCAGGCCTTAGTTTCTAGAGTACTATATACATGCTTATCATTGTTATTACTACTATGAATAATAATAACTATGTGGACACATGTGTGAATGTTGTAAGGGCCCAGACCATTGGCACTTGTGGGTTTATAATGTCATATGCTGGCATCATAATACTGCTAGGAAGAGAAGATTGTAGAAAAAAGGGGGGGGGGGCAAGAACAATATACTTCCTATAATGCTACCAGAGAGAGATTTTTTACCAGAGACATTTTTAAATGGAAGAGGCTGTCACTATTTAAAGAGGCCAAGGGAAGTGTCTGGCTACCAAAGTGAGCATGAGGAGCTCTTAAACTTCTTGTTTGTTTTTGCATTTTAAATTGAATTTTAGTACTTATATAGCACCCACCAGAGCACTTCAAACTTGACTTCCTCTCTAAGACTATCAACAAGGTTATAGATTAGTGCCAATTATCTTGTTGTTTTCTATGTTATAGACATCTGTCCACTAGGCAAGAACTGGGCTTTGTTTATTATAACGTGTGAAATTTTAATTAAAAGGGGAAAGAACAAGATCATTTAACTTTCCCTCTCTTTTCCAGGATTTCTTTTGCCCAGAATGTTTCATTATCTCCCTTCTCAGTCATCTTGTCCAATCCCAAAAGGTCCCAAGAAATGGAGATTGGAACCTTCCCACTGAGGTAAGGACTCAAATATCAATTAAAAGTATTTCACCAGCACTCTGAACCCTCATTAAGAATCTGAATTTGGGTTGTCTATGTGTGCACACGAACTTTAATGTTATTTCAGAAGTCTGAGCCAACAGGAAACATTTTAGAACTCTGGATTACCCAAGTCCCACAGAGCCATTTTAAAGGTATTTAGGCACCTAAAGATTCAGATAGGTGCCTAGTGGGATTTTCAAAAGCCTCTAGGCACTGATTTCAATTGGAGTTAGGTGCTTAAACTGACTTGGAATTTTTAAAGATCCAATGTGGCACCTGGCTGCATCTTTCGGCACCTACATTTCTTTGAAATCTATCTCCAATTCACTTTTGACAATAGGACTTAGGCACTTTAGAAAATATTATCCATAGATTCTTAACTGTCTCTAGATATGGAAAGTGTGTTTTGAGATGAGGGCAGCCTACTAATAAGGGAGAAAAGAAATGTGAAAAAAAATGCAATAAAACCAAGACTACATGCTGTAGTTTAATTTGGCAGACGGAAGGAAAACGGTACTTTGCTAATTCTGGTTGGCGTGAATACACAATGGCAACCACTGCACTGCTATCTTGGACAGTGGAATTAGAAATTTGAATCCTAGGACAGATGCCAATGGAGATTAATTTTGTATTAATAACTATGATGAGTAGGAATTAAAACAGACTCTGCCATTCTAACCATTTCCCCTGCCAGCTAGTTAATGGAGAGACACTCTTGCATTTCTGATGAGAATCAAGAACAATGTCCTTATAAAAGACAGAAAAAGGAGCAAGAAGTCAAAAAAATCTGAAAAAATCCAGATTTAATAAAAACGCAAGATATAAATAAAACATGAAAACAGAGGGGATGAACCAGTCAGCACTTCAGATCACTAATAAGATGGGATCAGTTAATACCAAACAAATCTAACACTCCTAGTGTCAATGTTCTTATATCAGAGTAGCACCCAAACAGTACTAGCCACTGTAGAAACATATAGGAGAAACAATCCATCCCATCCATATTAAGAAAGAAAGAAAGAAAGAAAGAAAGAAAGAAAGAAAGAAAGAAAGAAAGGATACTAGTTTTGAAATAGAAAAAAAGGACTGAAGAAGTCCTTACTTATCCTGAGTCAGTAAGTAGTTGCACATGCAAGTAGTCCAATTGCATTCAAGGAAATCCTGACATGATCAAGAGTTACTTATTATGAAGAAGAGATGCTGCTTCCAGGGTCAATATTGCAAGGTTACAAGCCTCTCTTATGAGATGCTGAGCTCCCTTAACTCCCATTGAGGCCAAAAATCCTGTCCCATTGACCTCAGTGAGAGTTGAGGTTGCTCAGAAGCAAGCCCCAAAGCCTACATTTTTAAAGGTTATTTAGGCATTGAAACACTGGATGGAGCCACACCTAACTGATTTAGGAGCCTAAATATCGTTTTTAAAAGTGACTTAAGTACTTTTGAATCTGGCATCTATGTGCTTAAGTTCAACATTTAAGTGCCACTATCATTCTCAAAACCACTTCTCAGCTGCCACCCAACTCCACAAATGCCTAAGCTTCTACCAGTGGGCATGTGAAAAACTACTTAAGTCCTAACAAGCTGCTTAGAGCCCTAGTGAAAGTCCAGTGGTTGGGGCACTCAGCTAACATAAGAGAGACCCATAATGGGAACCCCTATTCTGCCTGATTAGGACCTAAGTCTCCCACATGCCAGCTGAGTGCCCTAGCTGCCAGGTTATTAGGGATTCTAGAGTGGGGTAGCCTCTCCTGTTGGAGCTATTCCACTTTGTATAAGTAATTAAATATTAATTGGGCCAAAGAGCAAGACACTCTACCCCAGTGGTTAGGGTACTCACCTGCAGAAAGTCACCCCAGAATACTTTATAGACTGCTGGTTAGGGCATTTAACTGGGATGTGGGTTCAAATCCCTGCCCCAAATCAGGCAGTAGGCTTTGAAGCTGGGTCTCCCACATCCCATGTGAGTGCTTTAACCATCCTTGTTTGAATTCCTTAAACATTTGTGATAACAACAACAAAAAACTTCACAGGAAATATTATTTGTATTGAGTTAGCATGCAAAGGCCCTAGTCAGGATCAAGCTCCTGTACCCTAGACACTGTAGAAACACACAGGTAGACTGCTCACTAACAGCTAATAAGAGATACAGACTTAGTCATACTGAAAGGGGGGGATGATGCTTGACTTAGCAAAGCACTTAAGCATGTGCATAATTTTAAGAATGTGCTTATGCCCCATTGAAGTCAGTGTGACAGAAACACATGCTTAAGTGTTTTGCTGAATAGGGAAAGAATTTAACATATGCTCAGAGATATGCAGATGCTTACATGCTTTAAAGAATCATTATGGATATATAACAGCATTGAGAAAAAGACTAACAAAAAATGGTGTATATCATAGAGTATGTCCACACAACAAGGGCTACAGCAGCACAGTTGCAGTGGTACAGCTATGCCCCTATAATACTATAGTGTAGATACTTGCTTCAGTGACAGAAGTGTTTTTCCAATCACTATAGTAAATCTATGTCCCTGAGGGGCAGTAGATGGTGTCTTCACTAGGACTTAGATTGGCTTAATTATGTCTCTGAGGGATGTGAAAAATTCACACTGCCTGAGTGACACAGATGAGTCAACTTAAGATTTAGTTCTAGATCAGGCCATAGTGTTCCTTGAAATATAACATTAGGAAATCCCCAAGTCTAGTAGGCACAGAAGTTACTCTCTCCCACCTGCAGTTTAACAACTGATAGTATCCAACAACAGTGCCATAAATTTGGCTAAAATAAATATCAACCCTGTTCTTTGCCTAAAAACCCAAATAAATTTATTTTTCCTTAAAATAAGTGACTTTTTATTACAGTTATATAAGCTATTATGATTGGGAAGTAACGGCACTGCTAGATATCCTTATTTTCCTGGGGTACAAAATCTAGGACTTTGGGTTTAATTGTTTGCACTGTAATGCAGTTGATTACTACAGCATTTTGAGAGCCTCCCCCCTTTTTTTTTTACTGATACTTTTGCTTGCAAGAAACTCAGTGTTTATAGCAACTGTGCTAGCTGAGGGTAGCATGGCTCTTCTCTGAAAATAAACCCCAAGCTTTATCTATTTTCACCCACAGTATAAAAGAGAAAGGCATAAACAAGATATTAATATTTCACAGAATGCTTTGATAGAACAATATATTATTTATTTATATTTCATTGATTTTGGGGAAAGAATAGATAGTAGGGGGTTCAATTGTTAGAGATAGCAGAAACAGTCTTGGGGTAGCGATATTCTCAGTGTTGTCATATTGATAATGATACTGGAGGAAATGACTAGTTACTGGCTGATGTCAGGAAGAAATTTCTACCATAGTGCAATGAATAATTTAGTATAGTTTGGGGTCTTTGCTCTTTCCTCTGAAACCTCCAGCATTGGCCAATTTAGTAGGCAGGATACTGAGCTAGATGGACTATTAATAAAGCTTTTATTACATTCTTATGAAATATTGCAGGACAAAGGACACTTTCTCTTCCTTATGACTGTATTGAGGTAAGGAGCCTCCCAATCAGGAAAACAATGAATGTACCTTGTTCGCCCTTGTTCTTTCCTTGATAGTTGCCTAATGGAGGGCCTGAAAGATGTTTGCTAGATAGGTCTTCAGGGGCATGAGTAGGGATCATTGAAAAATTGGAGCCTTTATGGCAAAATGCTTATATACAAAAAAATTATCTTTTTCCCACACACAGTTTAACAGGCACATTTGTATGTTTTTTGATTTTTTTAAAAATCATAAAATTGATAAAAGTTTAAGTTAATGTGAAAATTAATGTCGATGCCATTTTTACTATACATAAAAAAAAATTGTCACCAGAATTGTTATTACTATCAGGCAACTTAAATTCTGCATATTTATGAATAGGTGATCGATGATTAAAACAAAATCATCCTAGATTGATTAAAGTTTTCTATCTCTAATTAAATTAAGTAAATAATGTCATACCATTTAAACGGCTTTTCTTCAAATGCAGTCCACTTGTTTGCCTTTATCTTGACAGCCATGCCCACCAAAAGGCAAACTTTTATCAAATAGCAATATATTTTCACTTAAGGAAAATTAGTCTTGTCTCTGATTCACATAGCAGAAGATTTTGAGAAAAATCTATGCTGTCAAAATTCTCCATTCTCTTTTGTCTAGTTGTTTGGTTCCAATATCATTAAAGCCTCAGTGGTTTTCTAACTGGAGCCAGCAGTTTTGGTGCTAGTATTATCATGCACAAGCATACACATAAAAAATTCTGTCTAATAAAAAGGAACAGAATAATGAGAAGAACTAATGATGTAATCATTGCTGACGCCATCAAAGTAAAGCACAGGCAGCGATTGCAATGGGTGTTGCATTTCCTCTTTTTCCTATCGCTTACAAGAGATAACAGAAGCACCAGCTCTTGCACACACACAAAAATGTTTTCATGCTCAAAATCTAACAGATTTAGAAGATGAGCATCTTTTTAATATAATTCTGTAAGAATTGTATCTAGTATTTCTATGTAAATGCAATGTCACCATACATAGCTCACAAGAACTTTCAAATTACAGCAAATTATGGTCAAGTTAAAATCATTATTTTTTTGAGGGAGTTCTGGGAAGATAAGGTGGCAAAGACTGGGCTGAAGCTGGCATAGATGGGACTATATATAATAGTGAGAAAGACAAATAGAAAAAGAGTAGATAAAAGATTGGGAGTAAAGCAAGAATGAAAAGCCTTACTCCAAATACGTCCTACCGGTGGATTATGACTGAATTTTTAATTTTTTTCACTTAGCTAAAGAAAATGGAATAGCAAACCAAAAACAAAACAAAAATTAATTGTTGCTTCCTACCATTTTCAGAATCACATTTGTTATTCATGACCAATCGGTAAAATTGCTAGTTTTTTGTGAAAATCTTGGCAATCTCACACATTATAACATGAATGTTTATTTGTCTAAAAAATACTGCTAGTATCACTCAATCATAATCAGAAATGATACCAACTGTTTTGGGAGACTACCAAAGAGTTCAAAATAAATATTTTAAGTAAATGCTTCATAAGTGATGCAAAGGATGAAAATAGTTGTCCTACCTATTTGGTAATTATTCAGTATATTTGAAGAAAATCATGATTGTAAGCAGTTGGCTAACCAAAAGAAGGGCTAATAATTCATATTGATAATGAATAGTTTGACCAATTCTACCTCTGTTTTCTCTTCCAATTGTTGGGCAAATGAGAATCACACTTATGTTTAGTTTTATACAACCCGAGAAAAATATAATGTCTACATTTTGTTATATTTGTATTTATAGGTACCTACACATTTCAAGAGAAATAAAATATTTCCCCTTCCTCCATGTCTTTGGGAAGGAAGCAGTTTGCCGAACTCAGGAAGAACATGTTGTACAAAATTTTAGGCAGAAATTGAACACATTCAGTTTTACTAGTAGGGTTACCATAGGATTTTCCCGGACATGTCTGGCTTTTTGGGCCTCCAATCCCCGTCCCGGGGGGAAATCCCCAAAAGCCGAACATGTCCGGGAAAATAGGGACATGCGGGGCTGGGGGTGCTGGGCCGTGGTCCAGGGCCGGGCCGGAGGCCCGCGGTGCTGGGCTGGGGTCCGAGGCCGGGGGCCGGGGCCAGGCCGGCGGTGCTGGGCCGGGCCGGGGGTGCTCGGCTGGGGGCTAGCCCGGGGCCGGCACCCCAGGGCCCGAGCTGAGCCAGGCTGGAGACGCCGGGGCCAGAGGGAGCCGCTCGGTTGGTGGGGCCAGACTGGGCCACGCCTCCTTCCCCCATCCCCCCCCCAGCTTACCTGCTGCCTGCTTCAGGCTTCCCACGAATCAAATGTTCGCGGGAAGCAGGGGAGGGGGCGGAGTCTTTGGGGAAGGGGTGGAGTTGGGCGGGGCTGGGGCGGGGCGGGGGCGGGGCCCAGTGGAGTGTCCTCTTTTTGGACACTCAAAATATGGTAACCCTATTTTTAGAGACTATATCTGTCTTGCAATAAACAAACAAGTGAAGAGCGCCATCTGTTTACACAGGCAAACAATAAGATGGTTATTTCTGAATGTAATTCTCGGGGGAATAAATTGGATTTAGGGCCTAAACTAGTTGAGAAAAAGATACAAAGAAAGAAGCAGAAAATATGTAATTCACTTCAGTTAATATGGGAATTAAAACTCTATGAAATGTTAATGCCACGCCTAATAAATATGTTAAATAAATTGTTAATTTCTTAGGAACGCATCAGAAGTAAAAAACCATTCATGAGAGCATGATTGTAATGAACATTTGCAAACAGCTTATGAAGAGAGACAAAGATCTATGTAGCTGTTCACAGAACTATCCACAGTATCCCAGATTTGGGCCATTTGCTGCATTCTCCATAATATAAACTTTCATTTTGGGAAAAAAAGAAAAAAACTGTTTCTATTCCTTCTAGTTGTGCAGACACAAGACTCTGCGTAGTGGTCTTGTTGAGTGCTCCAGTCAACAAGACAGAAACAATAGCATCTGAAGAAGTGTGGCTTTCCCACATTAAGATAAATGAGCTATTAATTGAAGCCTAATTATCAGGATGTTGGTTGCCCATGTTTAAGAAATACAAGCAGATTGACCAAGCAAAATGAGAATTTTAGGTTAGCATAAATGCAGAATTTCCATTCGATTTATATTGTAGTGAAAATGGATCAGGAGACTTACTCAGAGTCCCTCACTCCCTGCTACTGGCCCCTCCTCTGAAAGGCCAATTCCTTAATATAGTTTCCACTGTTACTCCCTGCTCCATCTGCTAATAACATTTTTTTAAATTATGTTGTTCATTTTTTCAAGCAACAGTGCAGTGGGCAGTAGCAGACAAATAAATTCAAGGGTGTGACAGGAAGAACTAGCAATGTGACCAGAATTTCTAAGCAATCAACTATATTCCCACAGTATTTACTAAGGTATTTCTATAATAGCTGAATTATATATAATAGCTAGCTGGCAGGAACAAGAGCAGCTCAAGCAGGGAATGATGCACTGGGGGTGGGAAGGGGTAAAATGGGGCCCGGGTAGGACTACCCCTCCCCACAAGCACCCCTTAGATCCATATATATACAGGGGAGACCCCGCTATGGAGGCACTAGGATCCAGGATGTGTCTTCCCTCCCTCCCATGGGGAAAACTGCAGAAAGGAGCCAGCCAGAGACTGCAGCCAAGGCCGACCCTAGACCAAATTGCGCCCCATGCACGAAGCGTCTTTGGTGCCCCCTTCCCCCATTTGTTAAACTTCTGAATACCTTATTTTTATTGCATTTATAGCCCATTTCATGACTTGATGCATGATTTGCATGCATGTTTTATCCCTGTCATATAAGACAATACACTTGCACACTAGGATCTGTAAATTTGTGTTTATTCATGCCGTATACAAGCAAATAAACAATTTGTTTCCTTTAACCTTAAAAAACGTTTTAATTTCAAGAATAACTGAAATGTAGTAACATCAAGAAATTGAACTGTGCACCAACATTGTGTGGACCATTATTAAATAGTGTTAGAGGACGTGACAGCCTTAGAATGTTAACCCTAGTTCTTTAGTTCAAAAGGTCACTTTTCTCACCTTTGCCCTTGCAAACTGAAGTACAGCATCAGACAGATCCAAAGTCTGGCCAATGGCATTTTCAAGCAAAAAAGTAGCAAGTGATGTCAGTCTCTCATTGGCCGTCATCTATCGAAGATATGTTTTAATGAGCCTGAGCTTCAAAAAGCTGTGTTCACCACTCATTATGTTCAGTGAACAAATTATCCAACAAGCCCTGGAAAGCCAAATTATTCTTTGCAAGGAAGAGAATAATTGAGATCAGATGCTTAAGCACATTCCTCCAATGCTGGGCTTCTACTTTAATAATGCACTGGTTTTCTGCATCTATGCATTTATTCAGCTTGAGCCTGGACTCAACCTCCATCTATTTGGAGTAGGTCGTAAAATGGCTGGGTGACTTTTCTTGTTGCTTCAGCACATCAGCTAAATTATGCCAGTAATTGTACCTGGAAAGCACAAGCAACAATTCTGAATTCTTGTCAAATATTTTGAAGCAAAAACAGAACACCATTAGTTGATTTCGAGTAAGCTAGCCAATGCGGATTCAGTTTCTCACCATTTTCGAGCACTCTTTTGTAGTCTGACTTTGAGAAGTGTCACTTCTGCTCATTTACTGGAAACATCATATCTTCAGTTTTGCCTGATTTGTATGACCAATATCAGCAGAGGTTAGGATCGCCAGCCATAAAGGAGAACCTGAAGTATCGATTTGTGGTGTGCAATTTTTCTCACTGCTGCTTTTGTCATCATGCAAGGCTGATTCTTCTTTATCATTTCTCTCCTCATGTAAAACAGATTTTTCATTGTCATTACTTTCCTCTTCATGTGAGTCACATTCTTTTTTATCATTACTCTCCTTTATGACGCATAACATGGATAACATGGAGGTCGGCGGAGGGGGTCTCTTCCATCCGTGCTGGTCCGCTGCCAGGCCACCATTGCCCCTTCCCCCCATGTGTGTACCTGAGCCGCCCCCTCTGAGACGCTGCCCACCCATGCGGTCCCTGCGACTGTCCTCCCCGCTGCTTTGGCGCACAGGGAATGATGGGGACTGGGCCATGGATGTGCATGTTATGGTTGCATCCTTTAACTGGATGATTCTCCATCACTTTCTTTACATTTTCATTCCTTATCTTACAGTAAATCTGCTAATTCCTTAGTAATAGGACTTCCATCATTTATGTTTCACCCCTCAATTTATTCTGCAATGGGATGATCGCTACTGCCTAAAACCTAGTCTATGTTGTTCTGTTTCAGATATTTTCCCATCAAATTTGCCCCTTGCTGAAAACCAGATTGCAACTGAGCTTTTCACTTCCTATACTGAGCTTCTGAAGGCTTTTTCTGGGGCATCTTTTTTTTTTCTACGGGGAAAACAGACAGTATAAGGAAGAGCAGAAGTCTATGTTCCACAGTCTTAGAAAGTCATCAAACATTATGTGCTAAGCATTTCAAAAGAAGTAACAATATTTCTTTTATATAGTTGCATAGATAGGTGATTGATTGGTATCACTGGTGTCTCATTAAATATGTCCTTTATTAGTTGTTACTAACACTCTTCAAGTCTTAAAACAAAAGTACATTTTCACAATTAGCCAATAAAATAAGGTTCACAATATTACAGCTGGGCTCCCATTTCACTTCAGTTCATTCTTATATCTCACTGACTGACTATCAATGCCCCGTATGTACCCGCAAGGGCATGGTTGACAAAATTTTAGGAGGTTAGAGGAAAATGTAGTTCTCAGAAAGTCTGGAAGATTACCCCACATTCTACAAAGATCCAGAACATTCTAGGAGGCTAGTGAAAAATGAATCCACAAACAGAATACTTGAAACATTTTACTTCAAACATTCTATTTCCCCTTTTGTCACTAACAACAAAAAGAGCACCCCAAGCCTGGTGCCCTTCAAGCCCCGCACTCCACTAAGTTGCCTGAATTGCCTGCCCCTAAATCCAGCTCTGACTGCAGCTGCTGGAAACAGAAGCAGCCAAAGCATGCCATGGAAGTGACCTTAACTGGACCATCAGAATTTTGTATTGATTGGTCACTTTGGATGATACATATTTTTTGATCACCACTTCATGTCTTTTTTCTGGGTAGCAAATGACAACTTTGGGCAACATCGCCATTAGTACATTGAACAGCATCACCATCAAGATGGCCACCTCCTTCACCCCAAGCTGGAAAGAAAGGATTTACTATTACATAATTGAACCACCATTGTCCTCATCCTGAAAAATGTTCTGATCTGATCAGATGAAGGAAGACAACTTGTTGATATTACCATCTCTGTGGCTGTGTACTGAGCAACTCGAGAGGAGAATCAAAAAGCCATTGTGTCAGTTTCCACCATCATCTTATCTCTCTTGCATTGAGATTGTACCAGTATTCAATAGACCAGGGATCGGCTGTTGTAGGAGCAGCAGTGATCTGTATGTCCTGTATGACTATGCTATGTATAACCTGTATGCTCAAAAGGTCTATTACACTTCCCCCACCCCCGCTTTTGTCTCCTCTCCCTCTTTGAATACCTTTGAAGTGGCTTTCCCCCTCCATCTCCCCCTCCCTCCTGGAATACTTGTGGGATGAATGGGCTGGTTGAACAGCTGGAAGATCAGAAGAGCTCCCAGGTAGACAAGATCTCTGGGACTCTAATTAGGCAGCCATGTGCTCAGGAGTGCACTCACAAGTTTGTACCTCCCATGAAGGCCCTTCACCCAGACTGCCTGGCCAGTGGTTCGCCGTGTTGCATTCCATCATACCTTGGGAAGACATACCTTCATTGCACCATCCATCGCTGCTCTGTGGGGCACTTACCTTGAAGGAACCTGACATCTCCAGTGCCATGCCTGTCCTGGGAGCATGAGTGTGAGTGTGGACCCCCCCCTTCTTTTGAGCTTAGCTATCAGTATAATAAAAATGCTGCTTTCTGCCAAACTCTGGAGGGTCATTAGTCCTCCCTAAGCTTACTAGCTGGCCCAATTTTGGGTAACATCGGCAACCTTTGGCATGCGGCCTGTCAGCGGATTTCCCTGACGGGCCACATGCCAAAGGTTGCAGATCCCTGCAATAGACCATTTTCAAGGAGTGGGCATATCAACCCACCATCTTCTGAACTGTTGTCAATCTCAGATCAAATTAAGGGATCAGCTGCTCACTATTTGAAGGGTAGAACAAAGGGATCAACCAACTAGGGTAGCAAGTCTTGAGAGTTACTTCTCTAAAGTTCATATTCAGCTCTAACTGAAATCAATGGAAGTTTTTCCACTGACTTCATTCAGGGAGCCTGTAGTGGGGCAGTTACCCCAGTCCTGAGAGAAAAGGCTAGGCTGATTGGGGAAGCAGCCACAGCTGGGGCCACACCCCAACCAGGCCACAGCTCGTCCTATAAAAGGGCTGTGAGCCAGGAGCTAAGTCAGTTTCTCTCTAGCTCTTGAGAGAGAAGGACCTGGCTGCCTGGGAGAGAAGGGTACTTGAGACAGAGCAGTGCTGGGGAAAGGGAGGAGGAGCTGGGGAGTGCCAGCCTGGCAACTCCCCAGGCTGCAGGCCTTGATAGAGGCCTATGCAGGTATGGGGGCTGGGAGGAGCAGCCCGGGGTTAGGCAGAGGCAGCTGGTCCAACCTCCTTGCCAATGATGAGGGGCCATGACAGACTGCAGTTTCCCCGGTGAGTGGAAGCTAGATGAAGACTGGCAGTAGCCACTGAGGTGAGGTGGGTGAGAGGGTTGGGGATTCCCCTGGGAGGGGAGACCCAGAGTGTGGGGGCACTGCCAGGGGGCAGCATCCCAAGGTAAAGGGGCACCAGGGTCCAGGAGGGACATAGCGGCCTAAGGCAAGTGGGACATTGGCCAGCAGAGGGTGCTCCGAAGCTGGAGTTGAGCTAATTCCCAGGACGACTAGCAGGAGGCGCCGCACCAATGAGTCTCGCTTAGCTACAGAGCTGCATTGGGGAGTAAAATGGCATCTTCTGGGAGATAACTAGGGTAAGAAAAAGCCTATGCTCCAATAAATAACAGCCCATCATTGCTAGACTAACTCATTTTGAATAATAAAACAAATATTGTTTATGCATAAACTATTGATGACTAATCGTGATTTAGTCTTCAGGTTTATTGATTATGAATGCTGCAGAATTTTTATTGAACTGATGTAGCAACTTACAAAATAAACACTAGTTGAAATTTGGTTGAAAATTCAAGAATGAAGGAGAGCCTAAATGGTGATATAGGAATTTCTTGAGGCTAGGAAATTATCCTTTTTGCTGTGTGTACATTTACTATAATTGAGGTAAATGAATCACTCTGGAGAAGCATTATTTTATATGGTCATTAGCTATGAAGTTTACCTAGTGCATATATTTTACAGAAGAAGTAATAGTGTAGAGTGTACACATGTAAACTAATTGTTTTACACTAAATTAAATATGGGATAGGCACAGTACTGTGAATCAGGAACTCCTGATTTCAAATCTTGACTCTGACATTAGCTACTTCTATTGTCTTGGCAAAGTCACTTCACTGGTCTTCCTCAATTTCCCCATCCATGAAGCGGGGATAATACTTACTGACTTAGCTCATAGGGCTGTTATGAAGATAATTAGATATATTTTGCATGCATGTGAAACTTGAAAAGTCATATATAAGTGCTAAATTTATAAGATACAATATTGCATTTCTATTGCCATTTTTGTCCATTAATTACAGTTCACAGATGACACTTTGATGAGCAATTGAATTTGGCAGTTTGACACTCACCTTTGACGCTTGGGGACCTGAATTCAGGTCATGCCAAAGACTTCATAGATTATGATGTTAACTGTCATAAAAGCCAGTGTATATATTGGGATTTATTGTGGCCATTCAAAGAATATATGTAAATAGAAATTAGTTGTAATTTTATCCTTTGATGTATTTTAAGCTGTTACTTTATAGGAATGACTTACTATGGCTGCATATGTCTATACTGAGTATGAGTGTTTATTGTTTTACCTTTGTCTCCTTGAAGTTGTGCAGTATTTAGAATGTCATGCTACCTATACTTAAATTTGGAATCAGGTCACCTATAAGCATTCTCTTTGAAAACATCTGTGTGATGAACCACCAATTCAACTGTCTCCCAACAGAGCTCTATTTCTTGAATAGAAGGAACAGTAATTAGCAAGCAGTGAATTTTTGTAAATTATTATTAAAAGTCTAGAAGTCTAGCCCAACCGAGGAGTAAATTAATGTAATCTTGTCTTTTTCTTCTCCTCCTTAAGCAATGCAGCCAGGTCTTTAGATTTTGATCAGGAGACTGCATGTTATGCTAAAAGGTATATCACTGTATGGATGATATATAGAGAATGAAGTTGCTGAGTTCTACTCAATCATAGAGATCAGAATGTAGTAGCTACTATATTGGAATAGGTGATTGGGTCTTCTAGCACAAAGTTATGTCACTGACAATATCCCATAATAATATTTCAGATAAATATGTTAATTCCCATTATGTAGCCAACTTTGCAATATTACAAAATAGGGAAAGGAAAAGAGGATAAATTTCAAGCTGATCTGGACCCTAAGGAGTTACTCAAAGGTACCCCTTATGAAGCACCAGGACTAATAATCTGGGGTTATTCATATTCATCTAAATACCTGAAGCTTTTTGAATCTTACTATTGTTTTGATAATACCTCATAACCATTAGTTCCATAGGGTACATATATATTTCATAAATAATACTTCCTTTAACCAGTTTTTAAATTTTCTCATTAATTAAATTTCCTCTTGTTATCATATATTTGTAAAGTGTAAACAAAAGTATCCTGTTGGCTTACCCAATATCTTCTCTATATTCATAATTTTATACATCTACTTTTAGCTTTCTCCTTTCTAAATTATATTATCTCAGCATCTTCTCTTCTTATGGAAACTCTCAACTGTTATCACTGACCCTTTTGAGCCCTTACTATTTCTGTTCTGTTTTGTTCTATTTTGTTTTCTTTTAGATGAGGCGATCAGAACTCGACCCTGTATTCTAGATATCCATTTAGAATGATAGTTAATTAAATTTTCATGAACGGTGCTCTTTTTCAAGGTAAACGTATTGATGTTCAGAAATAGCTCATTATGAAACACAGATTTTTATGTATACTAAGTGATATATTTCTGAAGATTTACCTATCATAACTTAAGTATTCATGACTATTAGAGGATGATGTTTCAACACTGTGGTACTGACATTAGCAGTATAACTCACATATTAATACCATGCATATTGTGCTGAAAACATGTCTGTATGTATGAAAACATGTGCACCCTATGCTAATGGAAATATGCACCCTATGCTAATGGAATCCATGGTATATTTTATGACCTTTTAATAAACCTTAGTAAATGATCATAAACTTTTACCAATGCTCATGAGAAATTAATGGCATTTTATGACTTGTCCATGATTGCCACATTACATTCCATGAAATAAATTCAGCACTCTTTTTGCCCAATGGAAGCTTCTAATTCAGGGGAGGGATTTAATGCAATGGGAGGGAATATGGGTTTATTACCCTGATGTTCTCTCTCTGAGATTTCATGGCAGGAGCAGAGGGGGAGCTTTTACCTGGTGGCTAGTGCTTGATAGTAGCCCTGCTACCTAAGGCTGCTTGAGTGACCAGGAGGAATGCACTGAAGCAATGCAACTTCCAAAAACAATTGTCAAGTCCTTTCCACGAAGCGTGCATTAGAACCTACTGTACTTGGCTGCAAGATTCCTGGAAAGGGGGGGTTTTGTATCTTTCAACACCACCATGCTTCTGTATGCTTCTGAGCATAGGAGTACACCTGTGGGGTTGAATCTAGTCCCATATCTTCCCATCAAACCTTACATTTACAGTGATATTGGGGGTTCCAGAAGTAGAACAGGATATGTTCCAAATTATTGCTGATTATTGATACTTTGCTGACTCAGGGCCTGTCATAACTATAAAGGGAAGGGTAACAGCTCTCCTGTGTACAGTACTATAAAATCCCTCCTGGCCAGAGACTCCAAAATCCTTTTACCTGTAAAGAGTTAAGAAGCTCGGGTAACCTGGCTGACACCTGACCCAAAGGACCAATAAGGGGACAAGATACTTTCAAATCTTGTGAGGGAGAAAGGCTTTTGTGCTCTTTGTTTGGGAGTTGTTCGCTCTTGGGACTGAGAGGGACCAGACATCAATCCAGGTTCTCCCCATCTTTCTAAACAAGTCGCTCATATTTCAAACTTGTAAGTAAAAAGCCAGGCAAGGCGTCTTAGTTTTACTTTGTTTTCTCAACTTGTGAATGTACCTTTTACTAGAGTGTTTATCTTTGTTTGCTATACTTTGAACCTGAGGCTAGAGGGAGGTCCTCTGAGCTCTTTAAGTTTGATTACCCTGTAACGTTATTTTCCATACTGATTTTACAGAGATGATTTTTACCTTTTTCTTTAATTAAAAGCCTTCTTTTTAAGAACCTGATTGATTTTTTTCCTTGTTTTAGATCCAAGGGGGTTGGATCTGTATTCACCAGGGAATTGGTGAAAGGTTTCTCAAGGCTTCCCAGGGAAGGGAATCCATTTGGGAATGGTGGCAGCAGACCAGAACTAAGCTGGTAGTTAAGCTTAGAAGTTTTCATGCAGGCCCCCACATTTGTACCCTAAAGTTCAAAGTGGGGATACAGCCTTGACAGGGCCTAAACAGGACTTCAATTAGACTAAGGCATCTAATCTTCTTAGGTGCTTTTGAGCTTGCCATTAGGTGCCTATCTGCATATTTAGATGCCTAAATACCTTTGAAAATCTGGCCTCTCTAGCTGTTCATACTAACTTCTAGTAGTTTAAAAAGTAATGGAAGCAAAAAGGGACCGCACTCTGTGGAACATCTTTCTCAGTTTAAATTACCAGATGTATGAAACAATTAAATTCAGACTTATTGTTATTATTACTGACTTTATATAGTGCTGTAATGGTAAACAGTACTGCACATTAGGAATTTTTCCCCCTCCAATATGAAATTTGTATCCAATGCATAAAGTTAGGACCACATCCAATTCTTTCTAATACAGAGAATAGATAATGTCATTTGATACTGCTGACAGGCTTTTTGGCATTTATTTAAAAGATCATAGCTGGGGCTTTTTAGCTTCCTGGATTGTTATATTAAACCAAAACATGATCTTGTATTGGCAATTGTAAATCTGCCTTTTTAAAACCAGCTTGATCTCTTCTAGATATTCTCCATCCATCAAGAAAGATTTCTCCATTTTTGGCTATTTTGCAGTCAACTATATCAGGAAGACTGCTCTCCAGCTCCTGCATACCTTTTTTTTCTTAAACATGGGCTGTTATTAGCACTCATTTCAGAAGTCAGCTGCCCTATTAAGAAGAATCCAAGGAAAGTCAATCTCTATAGCTGAAAACAGACATTGTTTCAGGTGCTTAATGTTAGAGAAAGGGGACCTGTTTGTATCATGAGATTCTTTTTTGTGTGTGAAAGCTATAATAATAATAACATAATCATTCTTTCAGTTTTAAATGTGCCTTCTTGGCGCTTGGCAGATGTCACATTTTTTAAGAAGTTTTGAATCAGGGTCATCTTAATGTGACTTATTTGAACTAACCCCCCCAACTCCATAGCCATAGCCAGACTTCACAGCTGACCCTGTCTCTATAATGGCTGACCCAAAATTTCATTTCTGGATACCTCCAAAACTTCCACATGTATTGAACTAACTGTGCATGCCCCTTTACAGAGAAAATTCAAAGGGTCAGATCATCAGCTGGTGTTAAGTAGCATAACAAGCCCCAGAGGGCCCTGGTGCAAGAGAAGGTTAGGCCCCCCTTTTGATTCCTCTCTAGGTCTCCTAAACCCCAATCCAGCCCACCATCCCCCAGCTCCCGCCTAGCTCCTCCACGGTCCCATCTAATTCCCTCACAACCCTTCAGTACCATAGCTCCTGCCTAGTTCCTCTCCAGAACCCAATCTAGCCCCCCACCACTATTCCAGATTCCGAGCTCCTGCCCAGTTACCCATCGCTCTAATCCAGCCCTTCTAGCTCCCTGCTCCTGCTTCGTTTCTCTCCAGCTCTCTCACAATCCCCCATCTCAATGCTTCCCCGAAGGTGCAATCCTCCCACACCTTCTCTGTTCATCCTTGCTGGCCTCTCATGTCTGGGGTCATCCTGCCTGGAAGTTGGGGGGGGGGGGGCATCCCAGTTGTCTCCCTGCCCTAGGTGACCAGCAGGCCTTGCTTCCCCTCAGCAGTCCCTCTTTGCTGCAATGCAACTCAACTTCTGCTGGGCTGGTAACAGGAATAGAGATATGCCTGTGCAGTTAATCCATGGCTAGCAGACCCCAGCACCAACACAGATAGGGTTGCCAAGCATCTGGTTTTCAACCAGAACACCTAGTCTAAAAAGAACCCTGTTGGCTCCTGACTGGACTGATAAGTCTGGTTGGCTGCTGCAGGGAAGGCAGGTTCCATGCCTGGCTCTGAGCAGCTCCCAGGAAGTGGCTGGCATGTGCCTCTGGCTCCTAGGTGGAGAGGTGGTCAGGGGGACTCTGCGCGCTGCCCCCGAGTGCTGGCTCCTCAACTCCCATTGGCCGGAAACCAATGAGCAGGATCCCCTGGGAGGCTAATATGAGGGGGAAAGGAATCCAGGAGAGCTGGCTGTATTTTAAAGACTCTTTATTGAGGGTGTAGGAACAGATCATCCTGATGTGCAGAAAGAATAGGAAATATAGCAGGTGACCAACTTGGCTTAACAGAGAAATCTTCGGTGAGCTTAAACACAAAAAGGAAGCTTACAAGAAGTGGAAACTTGGACAGATGACTAGGGAGGAATATATAGTTTTTTTTTTTTCTTTTTAGGTGATCAAAGGATCAAAGGCCAACAACCTTCTCAGCTGCAGTGCGCCATCTATGATGGGCCTAGTGAAAAATGTGGAAGAACTTGACAGAGTATTTAATGATACTTGACTTTTGACAGGAGATCCAGTACAAATAACCTTGAGACAATGCTGAACAATATAGAAAAAACAACACCTCTACCAGACAGACCTTATGTAGCAGGGTGCTGGTGCAAAAGCACCTAATTAGCCCCTGCACAGTCAGCTCCAATCAGGGGACACAGATTGGGGCTGACAGAAAAGGCCTGATGCCAGCCTGAGGATTGGCAACACCTGCTGGCCTGACAAGCCCCAAGGGCTGGAAGGGAGCCAGAAGGCAGAGGGCCACCAGGGAGAAGACAGTTAGGGAGGGAACTAGAAGCCTCCCAGCTGAAGGCTGACTCTGCCTGTAAAGGAGATGACTAATCCTGTAAAGCTTCTATATAGATGTCCCACTGGTGGTGGGACAACCTTAAGTAAATAAAGACATGGGTGTTGCACAACCATGAAGCCTCTCTGATCCTTATTGGGGGCAGCAAGCGTGCCCCAGAAAGTCGGGCGGGTCGTGAACCCTGTTACACCTTGGAAGAGACTAGCTGCTGATTTATGCTAATTAGAAGTCATAGTCATAATGGACTACTTTTCCAGGTGTATCGAGATAATGTATGGCAATATAAGTCTTTCAGTTATTGAGAAACAGTTATTGAGAAACTGAAGCAAACTTTTGCTCATTTTGGTATTCCAGAAGAACAAGTGATGGACAATGGATCACAATTCACTGCTGCTGAATTTAAGTCATTCCAAACAAGATACGATTTAATCATATTACTAGCAGCCCACATTACCCACAAGCATATGGAGAGACAGCCAAGAAAATCCTAACACAGGAAGATCCACTCCTTACTTTTCTGACATACCGTCAATATTAATAGCTGCTACTAGATATAGTGCAGCACAACTCCTAATAGGAGGACTGCTCAGAACTATTGTTCCAAGTCTGGAAAAGAATATATCTCCAATGTAGCTAGATTGGATAAAAAGGCAAAACGAACTTATGAATAGACAGCTTATAGAACAGACAATGCTCAGAGAATGAATGGATCTAGAACCTAGTAACTGTATTCATGTCAAACTGAATGGAGAAAAAGAATGGACAGCTCCAGCTGTCATTTAAAAAAAAAATCACCCAGATCATATGTGTTTGAGACTGATGGTGGAGAGTTCAACAGAAACCATCAATATCTAGATTTTATTCCTCACAACGAAAAATCAAACTCCACAGATATTGGATGTAGAATAAGAAGACTCAAGGATTCCAAACCAACCAGAGCCAGTCATTGCAAATAATGGACAACCCAGATGACCAAGACGTTACACGTTCAGGCTGTGTAATCAGAAAAATAGTACAGTTCAGAGACACTTAACAGAAACTGATATGTTCTGAACTTCTTAGTGTAAATTTTTTCAATGGTAGGAATGCTAAACTGTATTATACTGTTAAGCCAGTAGGTGGCTCCATGTGTAACACATTTAACAAGTTCACAAAATCCATTCCTGGCAGAGCATTAAAGGATCTTATAGTGAAGACATCTGAGGTATCTCTCTGACAAGGAACTAAGGAGGCTCTGTAGCCAGCCTATCTGATACAGAAGCCTGGCCTGCTAGTAGCTGCCCTGTAATCTACTGTGTCCAAGGTGTATGTGACATCTGGTTCTATCCACTGGGGGTAACTGGTATATATGATCTGGTTACATCCCAACCAGTAGGTATACAGGTTCCTGGATGCATGGATCCTATTGACTGTGCCAGTTGGGGTGCAATCCCCTTATATCTCTCTGGGCACTTCAGCTGAAAAACCCTGAGAGGACCAGCCCTTACCTAGGAATTGCCTAAGTACAATGCTTAGTCACATCACTCTCCCCGCAGCCAGCGGTGCTGGAACAATTTGTGTAGGGGAAGTGTTGAGAGCCATTGAACAAAACTGTAAACCTTGTATGTGATAGAAACCACTTCAAGTCAGGGTGTGCAGCGGCACCCCCAGCACCCAGTCCTAGTTCCAGTGCCTATGCCTACAGCATGCCCATTATGCTGCTAGGATCAACTGTGCCAATTATACACCACCCCAGATGGTTATTAAAGCCAGTTATATGGCTTCTTTGTGCTGTCAGAACAGTGCCAAGAGGCCATAGCAAGTTCAAGATGAAGCCTTTAGTCTCAAGCAAAGAAAAAGGGGAAAACACAAGAGAGAAAGTCAATAGTAACAACCCATGTTGAAATAAAAATACAAAGCAGGCAGAGCCTGGGCATGTAAAATTAAAAGCAAGTACTTGGAAGGTGATATTGCATCGGCCATTATTACTGGTGCTAGTACTGCTAAGTCCATTGTCACAGGGAAACTGTTCAGCAAGACATTTGCTCTGGAACAGAGTATTCAAATGGTGTGCTGGTATAAGAACAACAGTAATACGACTAGTAATATAGCACTATTAGTAAAATCAGCAAAATCATGTTGTCCTGTGCCCAGCCTCATACAACAAAAATTCTACATTTCTGCTGTTCAGGAAGTGCAGTGAGTGTAATGTGGGGTTCCACACAACCATGTATGCCATGGGGCCATGCTCCATGACAGCAGCTCCCCCAGGAGTGTGGAGAGAGGTTGTGGGAGAATCAATCAGCTGTATGATTAAGCCTTGCCTTCAAGTGAGGGGAAGATTCTGTCCCACCCAGCAGCTACATGGTTCCTCTGCCATAAAGCCCTTTTATTCAAGATTTGCATGCAGATATAGGATCTGATTTATAAAAAGCAAAATATCCTTCTTTCTCTGCCTTCACTTTCATCAAACAGGGTATTTTAAGACCAAGAAAGAAAGAACCTACAGCAGATGTTGCACATGGCAGTAGCCCAAGTAACAGACTAGAATGTGCATGGCCACTGCTTATCCAAAACACTGAATCTAAGAAGTTTTAAAGGGACATTGTCAACTTGATATCTAGTCAACTTCTCAAGTACCACAAGTTAGAAAGTACTACAGTTACTACATCTGTATTTTTGTTCCCTTGACAATTTTTTTTAATTTTATAGTAACATTTTCCTATTTTAAAAAATACTTATTCCTACCATATGCTTGCATGAAAGATGCACACAATTAACAGAGAGAACGGATTGACTCTACAGTGGAAGTAATAAATCTGGTTATATCTTGTGCTATACATCCCATTGACTTCAACAGCATCTGCACAAACATAGAGGTCTGCTGGTGCAGATCTTGCTGTAGGGCTGTGGGGCTGTGGCCTTAGTGAATTCAGTTAACCATTTCAAATTAGTTATAAGAGAGAAGAAGTTAGTTCAAAGACACTATTGTTTGGGATATACTGTCCTTCACTTGGACTACTGGGGAACAGGACCATGAGTGACTCTTCCACACACAACTAATCACCACAACTAATAAAGAAAATGATAAAATGTGTTCAGACACATGTTCTACAATCTGAACACATTTTGTGCATCATTTGCTTTAAAACTCAAACTTCTGGAAATACAAGGAACAGGAGCCAAATGGGCATCAATTCTATTCAAAATGTCCATCTGCTACTGCAAAACCTGCATGAATCGTTATATTGAAACCTGTATTTCCTCTTGTAGTTGGAATCCCTAGGTTACTGTTGTTTGCTCTATGAGTGTGTTGTCCTTGATAGAGACACAGTAAATACTGTAGTGGTGCCAAAGCTTTGCCTAGCAAATGCTAGTGCTCATTGTATAATACGCTTACATGGATGGTATTTTGCAGATGGTTATGACGTGGAAAATGGGGATGAACCTGAATACAGAGTTTCTTTCCTCCCCATTCTCCACTCATTATGAACCTCCTTTTCTACAAACATTTTGCTATAAGAATAGTCATCACTAAATTGGGTCGATTTTGCAGAAATCTCAATTTAGATGAAAATGAAAATTCTGAAATATCTTGTTTAGACATTCTTGGCTTGAAAGTTTCTATTTTTATTTTTTTATTAAATACAAAATAATAATTAGAAAAGTAAAAAAAAAAAAGTTTCAAATGACCCCTCCCCTTATTTAAAAAAAAAAATCCTGTGAAAAAATTTAAAATTTTCCAGTTTTGTTCTAATTCAGAACAAAGCAAAATTTTGAAATCTTTTGCAAAACAGTATTTCCATTCTCTGCATAGCCCTATACAATAACAAAAAGAGGCCACATAATGATCCCATTCTTAAGTCAATGGTGTTGCACAGGTTTACTTTAAGTCAGAATTTGTTTTTAAAAGAAGGAACCAAACCATTTGCCTAGTGTAGCCAAAGATCTTTATCACTAATTAGACTTCAAGGCCTCGATCCTGACAAGAATTAAGCATGTGTTTAGTCTTAAGCTTGTGAATAGTGCCATTGAACCTAATAGGCCTTCCTACGTGCTTAAAGTTAAGCATATATTTTAGTCCATGCAGGATTGGGGCTCAAATACTAGAAATTGAGTTGCAAATAGGAAAAAAGAGCCAAAATTTTAGAAATGTCTCATGAACTGAAAGTATTAATGTGTTTTATTTTCAGAGTGTAGAAAAAGGTTGTTGTTTTTTTTCCTACAGTGACACAAAAAAATTTGTTTCGAGTTTATCATTTTGTTTAATTTCATTTCAATATTTGTATTATATCAAAATATTAAAGTAGTAATGTTGATAGTTTAAATATAAGTCTAAATGAAATGAATCAAAATGATAAACTCAAAACAAAACGTTTAGATTTATCCCATAGAAATTATTGATGAAACTGACCAGTTCCCACAAAACTTTTCAATTTAGATGAAACCATACTTTTCTGACAAAAAACTGTTCTGTAAAATTTTGCAACCAGCTCTAATTTTTTAAATCATTGTCTTTTAAATATTTCAAGTTGCTTATTTGCATCCGGCAGGACCTTTGAGTTGTTTCTATGCAATGTTTTTCTTAAATTATGTTGCCCTTGAGCAGAAGACATTTTTAGACAAATTTGACAACACAGAAAGATCAACAAACTGCAGTCTTGTCTGATGAAACATCAGCATATTAATATTAATATATCATTAATTTTCATTTGAAATGTGATTTGATATGTTTGCTTAGACAGTTCAAAACTACATCTAAAATGTTCTTAATCACTACTTGTTTTTCTGAAGGGATATTTTTAGTTTCCTTTCAGTGAATCTATTCCTAAACAATGCTAGCATAAATAGTTTATATTTTTGTATTATCAACTGTCTTATTATCTGTCCAAAGAGCAGTTCATCTTAAGTGAATTGAGAATGAGTTTCAGTTAAAATGAAGTAAGCCAGTCTTAAACCAAAATAAGATATGCCACACAGGATTTGAATCAGTTTAACGATAACAGTTTAAAAGGAATGTAACCAGAGCAACTTCCCAAGATAGACAATGCCTAAAGCAGTTCTTTTCAGTATGAAGATATTTTTGCATCATTGCTTTTCTGACAAGTTTACAGGAAACCTAGGGGGTGGGGGGAAGGTGGAGGGAGAGAAGGTGGGGAATGATATCCTGTTTTGTGAAGATCTGGAAGATTTTTGGCAATAGAAACAAAATAAAACCAACTGTAAGCAATTGGCCTCGTGACCTCAGCACCCCCTGAGTCCTCACCTCTAGCACTCCCTGGTGATCTGTTTTAGTTTTGCTGCAGTTAGCATCTTCAATATCCTAAACCTCTGGCCTGGCCACATTTCAGTACAGTCCCCTTTCTGGAATAACCAAAAAAGTCCAAACAAAACCTCAAACCCTTAATGACTATGTGGTGGCCTTCATCCCAGTCTGGGTTTAATATGAATTCTCAATCTGGCACTATCAACTGGATATTAGGACTTGCCACTTCACACATAGACTCAAAGCTTGTCAGGAGGTCATTTACCAACGACATGCTGATGACTCTGTCCTGTTTGTGGAGAAGTCAGAGAATTTCAGGGTGCTCCAAGGTCTCCAAGGTTCCACACTATGGGGTTGAAGGTCTCATGGCACAACACCAAGGTTCAGAACCCCTAGTGCAGGTGGAAGTTGAGTACCATGGAAAGCATTGATAAATTTGTGTAACTAGGCTGCAAGCAGAGTTTGAATGGTTGCAACAAACCAGATGTTCTTTGACAAATAGGTCTTGCTGGCTCCTGCAATAAGTCCATGTCTCGCTTATGGATGCAAAAATGTCTTTGTGCTGACACAAAGTTCAGGATCTATCAAACCTGTGTATTACTTGTATTGCTATACAGGTGAGAAACCAGGCCCTACTGTAGGCAGATTTGAGTGGCTAGAAGTATTCCATTTGCACTGTCAGCACCAAATCCTGAGCATAAAATTGGTTTGATGTCATAGTCCTGCAGATATTTGGCCTTTCTTCAGTCACTCATTATATTCAAAAGTGGCATGGCATGCTCTTCAGCCATGTCACCAGGATGGACAGAAACACCCCAGCACACCATGCTCTCAAACTCTCCATTGATATGGTCAGGGCATGCATCCCTTTGCACATCTGGTGTAGCCTGCAGAAAATAATTGCCTGAAGCATTTATTTGGAGAAGAAAAGGTTTATTGCAGGGTTGATGCATTAAATAACCAAAGCTCAATTGAGTTTATCAAAGACTATAGTCAAAAATTAATTGTTACAATATAGAAAGGGAAGGGTTAATACTTTACCAATCTGAAGAACAAGCTTGCAGCAGTTACATCTTCAAAAGCATTAGCTCAGTACTAGCAGTATAAATACCTCTGGGGATGAGAAACTCCCAACATTTTATTGTAACATTTTTTACCCGATTGTTATTTCTCATCCAGTTTGCCCCCATTTTCAAGATTCTTGGACAACTATCCCCAAATTTTTATAGCAAACTGGAATGATTATAGCTACTTATTCATTTTAGCAAACCTCAGCAGAATATTAACTTGTCCTTGATGATTTCTACATGCATCAAGAACAAAACCCTATTTGCAGTTTAATACATTTCCAGCACAGAGCATACTGGGGGTGTTTGTTAATTTAGCATAAGAGCTTATAAAATGCATAATATTGGCTAATACTATTAGCTAGCAAAACTTTGGCTAACAATGGAGTTTACTGTATTGCTTCTGAAAAGCGCAATGAACAAGAACAAAAGTGTGTATTAAACCTGGAACTGGGAATTTATAAAGAGGTTAGGGTTTTTTATTGAAAGATTGGAAGTCTTTTTTCTTTATACATAAAGCTCCATGTGAAACAGGGGTTTCAGTAATATAAGATGACCAGGATGAAGGAAGACCAGGGCCGGATCTGGCTTTTTGGCCGCCCCAAGCAAAAATAAAAAAACTGGGTGGCCAGAACGTAAAAAAAAAAAAAAAGAAACCTGCTGCGCGGCTGGAGCGCGGGTGCAGGGGGACCGGCTAGCGGGGGGGGAGGGGAAGGGAGTGGGCAGGAGAGAAAGAAAAGGAGGGCAGCCAGGGCTATAGCGGGGCGCTGCGCTGCGCCGCCTGCCGGGAGGGCTCCGCTCTGGTCGCGGGGAGGGAAGGACGAGGACTGCTCTGCCGGGCTCGCTGCAGGGCGCTCTCATCCTCTGCGCCGCCCCCTCCTCCGGCTGGAGCAGAACAAAAAAAAATTTTTTTTTAAATTGGCTGTGCCGCCCTAGGATTGGGCCGAATGCTGCCTTGTTCAATCTGCCTCCCCAAGCCCCAGATTGCTCGGCTGGTGCCTGGAGCCGGCCCTGAGGAAGACACAAAACATTGTTATTAATTAATTCTGTTGATACTATGGATTTAAATACATTTGATTTTAAATATATTTATTTTAAATTAATTTTGGCTGGTTGAAAAGTGGTCATAACGGGGGATCTGTAGGATAAAGAGGTGGAATAAAGGAGAAAGAGAAGGATACTGAGAGCTTCAACATGGGTTCCGAGTATTCTCTCTCGGTCACTCATTCACATGTCACATGAGCACAGACACAGAAAAAAATGTTCCAAGTTACTGCGCCTCACTAATTCACTGCTCATGCTGTTTGGAATGATACTGTTGCAGTGCTAAACTGAATTCACTAACCATTTATTGTATGGAAAAAATGTTAAATCCTGGCCCTCACATCATGCCAGAGAAAACTGGCTTCAATCAGAGCTATTTCATATTAGAGGGTGGGCAATGGGATTTTCCATTATCAGGGTGAAGAGTGGTAAGTAGCAACCTCCAGCTTCCTTGGCAGTGCCTGCTTCATGCTCATAGTTATGGCCATTTTTGCTTTAGAAGTTTTGCACAACAGTGTTTGGTTATACATAATCAGGGATCTACAGGACATATATCCCTCCCAGCCTGAGCCCCAACTTCTGCCTGTATTAATATACATGAATTCATCCTGGAAATTATTCTGCCACACACAGGGGGGTTTGTACTGTTCCTGGCATCCTAGTCACTCGCTCAGTAGACTTGACCAATTTTGGTGCTTTCAAAGAATTCCCCAGCCAGGGAAGATGGAACTTTATTTGATTCATAAAGGCCAAACTTTTGAGAGATAGAGGCTCATTCAACCACATTTGTATGCATATTATTGCTATCCTGTACACAAATTTGGGAATTATACACTCATACATGTTGCAAAAAATGTAGTAATTACATCTGCAAATGTGAGTCCATGTGTGCACACATCTGTCTTCAACAAAAGTAGGTTCCAATGTAGACAATATAGCTGCTGGTACCTGATATTTTGTCTTTCTAACTTGTCTACACTACAGGGGGAGATTGATCTAAGTTACACAACTTCAGCTACGTGAATAACGTAGCTGAAGTAAACATTCTCAGATCTACTTACCACAGGGTCCACACTATGCGATGTTGACTGGAGACGCTCTCCCATCAATTCTCCTTCTGCTTCTTGTTCAGGTGGAGTACAGGAGTAGACGGGAGAGTGATCTGCAGCTTATTTAGTGGGTCTTCACTAGACCCACTAAATCGATCACCGATGCATCGATCGCTGCGCGTCGAACGCCCGGTAAGTGTAGACAAGGGTTGGTATAGTTTAGTGCTCCATAATGGCGTTTGCAGTGGAAGATTATATCAATAATATATTCCTCACTGTAAGTATGCAAAATTGCTGATTTAGCATTTGATAAATGGATTTTGCAAACATACCTTAATGCCTAATTTATGGTTGTTTAAAAAAATATAGGAAACATTTGAAAATCAATATTTCATATCTGGATAGAAATATCTGTTTTCTTTATCAAAGTTTATCATAAAACTCAAATTTATCATTTTAATTTTTTAAAATAAAATAAAACTAATACTAGCCCGTAATTTAATGTTCCAATCTCCTGTATCAGCCTTTTAACTTACATATGTGGGTTTAGTAATGAAATGAATAATGCTTGACATGCCAGGATTAGTTGGAACTCTTTGTGTTCTGAATAATCATCTTTTTTTTTTAAATGACCAGATAACACAACAAGGATCAAGACAGAGTAGCAAATGGGTTTGAACAAGATAATATATTCCTGAATCGAGTGTGGATCAAACCATGCTTTTTAAAAATTGAGTTAACCACCCCTTCCCCATTTTTGAAAAATGTTTTTATGCATATCAGCTAGACTAAAATCAGAAGTGCCAAAACACCCTCTATACTTTTAGTCTTACTGGAAGAAAGATGCTGTGAATTCTTGCAAGAAAAATCTTTTCCTACTCCATTTCCAACCCAACTTCACAGACTCAAGAAGTTTGTGTAGTTCTGATAAAGTTCAATTAAGCATTCTTACTTGTGAGTGATTATCCAAGTCAAATCAAATCAAACTTCTGAACTTTTTTTTGTTTTCAATTTTCATTAATCAATAATCAACCTTTTTTACTAATTACTCTCCCACATTTGTGATTCTGCATGTGTGGTACTCCTTGACAGCTAATACATCCAGCAGAGCTAGTTTTTGTCTTGGACCTCTGGGTCAGATATCACTTCATTTTGAAGGAGTAAGTGAATCTCACTGCCAGCCGTTACATAGACTAAACTCAAAGCAAATACTATTTGGATAGCTAGCTTACTGCCTTCTAATGCATCTGTACACTTTACATTTATAGAACAGGTTGTCTAACAGAACGGTTAATTGATTTTATTTCAAAATGGGCTTGGATGAAGTTCGGGGGGAATACTCTTCAGAATTCTAGGATAATATAATCTTATAAATCAGATTCACTTTCATGACTGAGACTGAAAAAGCAAGAATGCACAAAATCAATGGCTAATTTATATTTTGAGAAAAAATGTCAAAAAGTTAATGAAGTTGGCCAGTTCTGTGCTTTTCTTTTTAGTGTTTTCCTCAAATCTTCTATCCATTTAGTACAGAAATACTAAAGAATGATCCAAGCTGCAGAGTTTAGATCTTAATGCAGATCCAAATGTCTCCAGTTATGAGACACCCTAACCAAGGATTTCAGTTGAGGAACTTGATTAATTAATATCAATACAGTGATCTGATTATGTAAAGGGCTGTGTCAATTGCATGTGTTAATATCGACAGGGCCAAATCTTTGGTCTGTGGTAAGGTTCCCCTTTGTGCTGCTACAGTAGATAAAGAAAAAGAGACTGAATACTGATTAAAGCCTCGGCTGAGTATTCCCTTCTCATAGTATCCTTAATCACACAAACTAGGATTAAATCATATATTTTAGGGGCTTGTGAGGCATAAACCTTTAACCCTGTAAGTAAAGTATGAGAGTTGTTTGGATATGGCCATACCCTGAATATTCATCACTCTGAATATTTTGTACAGATGAACAAAGAAGATGCAACTGCAGGGCTGGCGCTGGCTTTTTGGCTGCCCCAAGCAAAAAAAAAAAAACAAACAAAAAAATGGGGCGGCCAGAACAGCAAAGAAAAAAAACAAAAAACCTGTGGCGCGGCCAGAGCGCAGGTGCAGAGGGACCGGCTAGCAGGGGGGAAGGGGAGGGAGCGGGCGGGAGAGAGAGAGAAGGGGGGCGGCCAGGGCTACTGCGGGGCGCTGCCACGCGGCCCCTCCCACAGCGCCGCCTGCCGCCTGGGCTCCGCTCCAGTCAGCGGGGAGGGAAGGACGAGGACTGCCCTGCTGGGCTTGCTGCAGGGCGCTCCTGTCCTCTGCGCCGCCGCCCCCTAGAGGGCGGCCGGAGCAGAACAAACAAACAAACAAAAAGCGGCCATGGCGCTCTAGAACTGGGCCGAATGCCGCCTCGTTCAATCTGCCGCCCCAAGCACCAGCTTGCTTGGCTGGTGCCTGGAGCCGGCCCTGTGCAACTGGAAGGCTTCCATTTAAAGTATTATTTGTATTTCTGAGCATTTGAGAACCTGACCTAGAGATATTTAGTTCTGCTTCTGAATGAGTAAGCAAGCTATATTATTTCTCTCAGGCCACGAGCTCACTTACCGCCAACTGGAGAGCCTCCCTTTCTTTTCTTGAGCCAAGTATGGGATTATTATCCTAATCAGCTTTAGCAGTATGATTTGTTAGCACCCTAGGCAGATTTCTGGGGTGGCAACTTTCCTTCCCTGAAGATTACATGGAAGTCAAATAATAGAGAGAGCTCAGTATATTTTTGTTTCTCAGATTTTACTGCTCCAATCAACCTGGCAATTATCATGCACTGGCACAAAAGACATATATTGGTATCCAGGCCACTACTGTAAACAGCTGTAGCATGGTGGGATTGAAGGGGAGATTCTTTTGTTTGTTTTGTTTTTTTAAAAAGTGTTTGAAAATGAAACATACTGAAGAAAAGGCTTTCTAGAGTAAACATGCATAGGATGATTTTTAAAAAAAAGATTTTTATGTTTATTTGCATGCCTTTCTTGTGTCTCCTAAACTTAATTTTTGATTGGCATGAAGACAAATAAACTAAATCTTATACAAGAATATTCAGCTTTAGATAGTGTATCTCAGCTGCTTTGCATGCCAAGCTGCCTGGCTCCATAATATCACCTGCCAAATCTGTCAACTGACCTCCAGTACAGATTTATAAGCAGGCAACAGTACAGCGCCATTTGCTTGCCTTTGGTTCAGCTATCTGTTCCTGTGGTGATTTCCATATGGCATGCTAGTACGAAGGTCAAGTTATTTTTCACCTACTGATACGCAAGCCTAAAAATGTAGTAAGGTCAAAAAACCCATTATATTTGATGAGGCCATCCTACATTAAAAAAAATCCCCTGAAAAATGACATATGTTGAAGACTAAACATCATAAAGAGTCATCGACTTGAGACAAAGGGAAAAAGATCTTTTCTTGATCTTATCTAGTTTCTGCAACCATTGTCAGATACCACAGTGATGAGCACAGTTAAAGCCCTGTTTACACTCGATAGCAATAAAACAGATATGCTATCCCTAGAGCACAAAGAAACTGGAATGTCCTTATAGGATACAAAATATCTTTTTGCTCATCTTATTGTTAAATCGTAGCTTATATATGAACCTTGTTGTGACCCTAATCTTCCTTCTTCATGATGTTTGGACCACACTTATTGCCATCATACCCAAATGCTTTAGAAAAAAATCATAAAGTCAACAAATAAGAATACAGCACAGGAGAATTCTTAAATCAGAAAGCAGGATTCTCTTAGTTTGACTAAAAAAATAACACAAGGATGGCTTTAATGATGAGTTTAGCTGCCAAAGTATGGAACAGTCAAGTTCAGAAAAACTCCTTCTTATTGAAAATGTTATGCTACAGATGCACATGGAAATCTGTTTGAAAACAAATCTACAGGTTTCATAGAGTTAATGTGAATTTAAAAAACAAGGCATCTGGGGAAACAATACAAACACAGCCCATCAACAGCCGCCTAACCATCTGACAGACATGTTAGTCCTAGGCTGCCAGTTGTCTATGGAACCTGCCAAGAAGCCAGATGCTACCATGGTTTAACATAGTCCAGTAATTGCTACCCTAAGTAAAAAAAGATTAGAATAATGTTATATTGGTTTAAAATAAAGAACTCTTCTTATAACCCAATAACTTGTATAAATATTTTAATAATAAGGAATGAAAAATCTTGTAAAAAACATGAATGTTTTTAAACACAGAGGTTAAGATAAAATTTCCTAATTATGCAACAAACCAGACACATACTTAATGTATAATTTGGGTATTCTGAATGTAAGAGTGGTTGGACAAGAATTTCTCTTAGATTATTAGAAGTTTTAGGTGGTGCCATAGGTCATTGGAAAGGTAATACTCCATATATTTGTAATAAGGTCTCATTTTGATTTATGAACAGATCTGTGCAAACCTTCTGTGTAAGAATTTCATAAGTGTTTTCAGTAGCCCTGGGCTAATTGGCACCTCCATACAAAGCAAATAATCACTTGGATTATTTGTGTCACAGGTCTGTTTGTTTGTTTGTTTGTTTGTTTGTTTGTTTGTTTTAATAGCGGGTATTTGAAGGTGCCACAAGTTTGGGCAGATGGTTTGGGGGAAATGATTAAGTAGGCAGAATACAGGTGAGGCAGTCAAAGATATTCCAAAGTTTAACCCATAGTTTTGCATATTACTACATGACATATATGTCTATATATAAATGGTCATGGACGGAGCAGGGAAATTCAAGGGCCTAGTCACACAGTCCTGCCCTCAGATCATGGTCATACAGCAGAAGGGGGACTCCCATCTCCCTGGGTAGAAATGTAAGTGACAAGGATCTCCCCTCTTCCCCAGGAGCTGCAGCAGGGTCTACTCCTCCACTTAGGATTGACCAGGGTGAAAAAAAGGTCTTGCCCCTCCATTCAGGAGCAGCATGGGCAACATGAAAAAATGGGGCCCTCTGTATTTCTGGAGAAATGGGGCCCTCTGTATTTACCCCAGCAGCTGAACTGCATTTCTTTTTTAGGCACTGGACCCACTGCACTCTTCCACTCCTGCCACACACAGAATTCTCTGCTGGAGTGGTGTTGAAGGGGCCTACAGAGCAATGGACCTTGCAGTTAACGTTCTGCAGAGATAAATGGGGCAGTTCATCCCACTCAGGTCTATTTTCTTCAGGGTCTCTATAGATTCCGGCAGATACGGATGCATTGGTTATGCTCCATTTACATTTTCAAGCTTTTCTTTACAGGCTAGAAGCTTACTTTCCCTTCCATCCCAATGCAAGCATAGATTCTGATGTGATCACAACTCCAGGAGCTGTATTCCTAGGCACAGACCAATAGTGCCTATTTTTGGATCCTGCATATCGTTATAGGTGAATATTAAATTATTTTTGTTATTAACATTTCACAGCAGATGTTATGCCATTGTGATATAAATTACATCAAAACTCAGGAACTTTAGTGGAACCAGTGGCCTTGGGTGCATTTACGGCCCATAGTCATACTGCTAAAGTGGAAAAGGGGGAACTTGGATATACAAAAAAGAAGAGAGCAATCCTATATCACTGGAGGTCTTAAATTCTCCTCACTCTCTGTGGGTGGGAAGGGAAGGGAAGGATGCAATTGTTGGCTCGGAGTGCTGAACCTATAGCAGTGATGGGGAAACAATCAGCACTCTTCCTCCTCCTGTGGCTCTGCGTGGTCATAGACTAGTGTCTGTCAGCCACAGGCAGCAGCAGATCCTGATCAAGAACAAGCAGCTGAATGTTTTTTTGCCAAACAGCCCTGACAGACGGGCTGTTTGGAAAATTTCTTATGCAGTTTACTGACACTTTTATGTAATAAAGTGATTTGTTCTTAGAAGCCTGGTCATAGTTCTGTGCCCTCAGCTGTACGATGGAAAAAGAGAAAAATAGGTGCTGATACCTACAATATGCATGTGCTGTGCTGTTAATAAAACATTTATTTTTTCCAGCTAAATTCACTGCTGATTGGCATAGAAGAGAAGCAAGAGACAGAAAGAGAATGAGAGAGGGAGAGAGGCAGGGATGGCAGGGGAGCTTGCACAGATGCCTCAGACTCCTTGGCAGTGTAGTACCAGCCTCTGGGGAGTACAAGCTGAACCCATAGGGACCTTCCTTAACTCATTTGTGAGACACACAAAATTCTGTAGATCTCAATGGCTTTGGGAACAAGTGGATTTCTAAGCTCTGCCTCCATGGAGTCCACACACTTCCCAAGTCTGGCACCAATGGGCCAGAATTTATACATAGTCAATCCGAATTTTGACTAAGAGTGCCAGCATTTTCTTACGTCTATGCATTTTAACTACATAACATGAGAATCTGGACAACTGGATATTGACACTTTGTGTTATATAAACTGGGCCTATATCTCACCCCTTCTGAAGTGATGCAAAGGCACTTTATGATTCTGATAACTTTTCCCCTTTTATGATATATCATAGGACAGATATATTCACCTGCATGAAAAAAATAAAGACGAATAAAATGTCTCTGAGAAAAAGCTGAGCTGGTAAAGTCTTCAGCCTTCCTTTCTGGCTAAAGCTAACCTTTTTGCGGGTTCATATTAATGTTCTTTTATATGAAAAGAAAAACAGATTAATTCACTTGCTGTCCCAGAAATCCTGCTTTCACAGAAAACAGTCCCCCATTCTAAACCGTTGCCCCAAATCACTTTACCCTCTACAGCCAGACAACCGACTAAAAGACAACAGTGCTCTCCCTGTCTCTCTAAACCCTGTATGTGAAGAGATATTTTTAAAGCTTTTTAAACTGTGCATATTAACAATGAATCAGATTAGCCTTATTTAACACAGGTGGTTATGTAATTATATTCAACAGAAATTTTGGAACTCAGTTTGTAAAAGCTGCTCACTGTTGGCATCATACTTTGCATGTACTGATGTCAGAGCGCCAAATTTTGCAACAGCAGCTAGCACAAACATGGGCATTATTAGGTAGCAGCATGCTGAAATTAGCACAGTAGAAAGTAAACAGTGGCCCACATTCTCATCTGCACTGAGATATGCTTGGTTCAAGTCAGAATGGGGGCTGAGTCAGGGAGAAAGCTATGCTTCCCTGATTTTCATAGTGCATTTGTGCCTCCCTCAGCTCATCAACACAAGTTAGAGTAGTCTAGGTGACCCTGCACCTGTTGGGAATTGGAAGTACCACAGGCATATTCTACCCTGTCCTCCCCCATCCCCAGTATATCTATGCTGGTGCCTGGGAGCACTTTATGCTAGCTCCTCTATGGTCTATGGGAATAGTTGATTGGCCAGTTAGAACCAGATTCCAGGACTCAGGTGGAACAGACTGGCTGGAAGAGGAGGAGAGAATCTTTGCCAGTGTCTCTATGATAAGTGTGTGTAATAAGCACAAGGAAAACTGTTAGTCACACCTTCTTGTCAACTGTTGGAAATGGGCCATCCTGATGATTACTACAAAAGTTTTTTTTTTCTCTGGCTGATAATATCCCACCTTAACTGATTACTTTTGTTATAGTTAATATGGCAACACCCATTTTTTCATGTCCTCTGTGTATATATCTTCTTACTGTATTTTCCACTGCATGCATCTGATGAAGTGGGTTTTAGCCCATGAAAGCTTATGCTCAAATAAATTTGTTAGTAGGTGCCACAAGTACTCCTCATACTTTTTAAGGAAAACAAGGTCACAAGTAGGTGTAAGGGAGGGGTGAACTGGTTTGGATAAAACAATAGTCTATCTAAACCTGCATTCAGAACTGAAAGTGAACATTGCTGAAGCTGTGTTGTTTTTAACCAAAAGCTACACACCAACTACAATGCCTCTCTTCTTTGCGGAGTTCAGTTTACTTTACCATGTGCAGCCAGCCAGATCTGCTGGTCAATGCTAGAGAGTTTGGAGCCCTGCCCCCTCCCCATCCCCAGCTCAGGACAGAGGGAGCAATCCCCAGCCCTTACCCAGACCGTGCAGAGTGAGGAGAACAGAGAAGGCTCCTTACTCTTGCCCAACCCATTGCTCATCTATGTGAAGGCGAAGCACAACTTGGATGGAACCCAGGGGGCTTTTGCGGTAAGTAGTAAGGACTGAATTCTGCCCTCAGTGACTTCAGTGGGAATTGAAAACATGTATCTGAGGACAGAATCTGACCTTAAATTATTTATTAATGGGAGAGTAGATTAGGGGTTCCATGAACGTACATCACCAGAATACTCTGAACTTCAAACACGTACTTCCTTTAGCAACCTGAGAATAAAGCTATATAGGTTTCATAGTTGGTTATTCAGTTTGTCCTTTAAATGAAATTAGATGATGATGAACAGATCCTACCATTTAAAAGTTTGTCATTGGACTCCTCCATGGATAAGAATATTCTACCCATCGCGGCTACATTTTTCACCTGACGTCTGCAATGAACAACCCCATGGAAGACTATGTTAGTACTTAAGAGGCAGCCTCCAGAGCTATAGCACCAGTCACAGGTATCTTGTGGATTCCTTCTAGCACCTGGAAGACGAGTCTACCTTAGAAGATTACTTTGTGTGCGTGCCCCCTATTCTTTATTCATTTATAAAAATGTGCAACTGGTATCAGCACAATTAATTTAGCCTCACTTCATAGTGCATTCCCAGGGCCGAATATGTCATAGCCATTGCTTCAGCCACAGGCAAAGGTCTGTGGGAGAAAATCTCTCTCCCCCTCAAAATATTCGTACAGCTATGTCACCAGTGGGATGCTCCACAGTTGTATCTGTTGCCAGCTTGTTTGATAGCTGCCATCCCACTGAGGATAGAACTGGAGACCTCCAGCACTAAAAGTTTGTGTTATAGAGCCAAGGCTTCCTAGCAGGGGCTGTAACAAACTTGTAAACTCTCCAGAATGGGCACAGAGGGAGACCTGTAACATGTTTATCCATGGATTACATTTGCACAATCAGAAACCTCCAATTTCTTCTCATGATACCCATGCAAGGCAACAGTGCGGAGACATACATTCTCTGTCCTCTGAACAGGCACATAGATGAACTGGACAGTGAAGGAGGATATTGCACAGTGAACTGCTTCCTTAAGGGGTGGGGAAACAGCTGTGCACCCCAGAGCCCCCATTTGGATGATGAGGTTATGTACTACCTGCAATAGTAGCTGACAACTAAAGACAATCTAACCCATGTATTTTACTGTGTTGGCTAATATCTTGCTCTGGGAAATGTGAATTATATTTTAGGCATTTTTGTCCTGTAACTTTGTGTATCTATGACATTGAAGAAACGTTGGTGGCTTACCTCGTGAGTGAGGTAAGCTAAAGCAGGGAGTTTGTAGTGTTCTCTCCACACCACTTCGTTTAAATCCCTTGGCATATCTAGATTTCATAACAATTGTTTATTCTACTGCAAATACAGAACTGATCCATTCTATTGGTTCCTTAGCTATTTTCACTCCCCCACATTTCTTTCATGCATTTCATTTCACTCTACCTACACTCTCACTGCAGGGTAGGTTCTCATTATTTGAATCAACAGGGTTTTACAATATCCCAGCAAGCATCCATTCTGTCCAAATAAATCTGTATCTTTTTCTTAATAGTCACTTGTGAGGTCCAGGTTTGCTGGTTCCATTGGTATGATTTTTACCAGTTTGAATAGTTTGGGGGCTTTTAGTCTTAGGCCAAGTTTTCCAGGAGTGTTTCCTAAACAGATCTCTTATCCTTTTGTGCCCACATGCATCTTTTTCCTGATGCCTGTAGTGGATGCCCACTGTGTTTTGCCAATTTGGTTCATCCTATAGGCTTCAGTTATGCTTTTTTGGTCAAGTGTTTTCTCTTTCCTGATTCAGGCATACAACTGGCCTATGTTCTTGTATCAATATTGTGACTTATGACCTTTTTAGCTTCTCCCATAGGTAACATGATGAGTGCTTCATCTGTTTGAGTTTCTGAGGTTTGTGCAAAAGCCTGAAACAATTTGGTGTCCCATTCAGTGGCGGTCTCTGTGCCTGAGTGGGTGTGAATCCTTTAGAGGTTTGCAATTACTCAGCCAGCATATGCAAAAGAAATGCTTGACCTTTCCACACATGGCATTTTCCCCTCTGCTGGAACACTCTCAATTTGTGCCACTTTGATATCTGCGCTGCTCTCATTTTACACCTAAGTTTCATTACTTTGCTTCTTTTTCTATCCCCTTGTCTGAGCTCTCATTTCTGTCTGTTATACACAATAATCCAGTTTGGAGGTTTGTGTGTCTCTGTTCTGTGGCTACACGCTTGCCAACAGTGTAGTACATGTACTTCCTGACTAGTATTATTGTGTCTTTTCATTAGCTGCCTGGAATCCTGCTGTTCTCACTGACTTTACTAGTGTCTGATTGCATTTGGCTAATATTTCTCTTTTTTGTCCATCTGAGGAGTTTATCATATTTATGTTAATTAGGTAAACATATCTGTTGCACTTGGTCTTTACCCGGTCCTGTTATTTAATGTTTCTATACTGATTTGTTTTATTCATAACTATAAAAAATAAAAACAGTACTAATAATATTCTATTTTTGAACATGTCAGTTTGGTAATGCAGATTTTCATTATAAGTTGCAGCTGAGTCAACTATTCATCTCTTGACTCTAGTGAGCCCTGATTCTTTTCATAAAAATATTTCCTTTGAAATCAAGTAATTTTGCATGATTTACAACATGCCTCAAACATTTCAATTTTGTCCGGACACTTACAGTCATTCAGGATGTTTGTCTGTTAGCATGTGTCCAGGACATGAGATAGCTTTTCCTTTCTCTCCAGCGCATATATTAGAGCACCTTTGGAGTAGCTAGCCATCTGTCTGCTTCAAATGCTACAAACATCAATACCACCAGCTCTGTCCTCTGGAACAGTTTTTCTGAAACATTTCCAGTGTAAAAGTCCATGGGTGGTATATTCTTATATTCTAAGTAGTTGTCATTTCAGTTTCCTTCTGGTATTCTGTCTTGACTCTAGATAACATGATCGAATGAATCACACTCCAGCAGAGACTGTAAAGCCTCCCCCAGTGCTGTAACTCACTCCCAGTCCACAGTGGCAGGACACTTACAGCGCTATATCTCCCTGGGTACACCGCTGCAGGTACTCCATATCTCCGAGAGGAATAACAGCTGCAGCGGAGTGTCTACGACTCACAGGTGTGAGTGTAAACGCTTGCAGCGCTGTACTAATCACTTTGTCAAGTGGCCAATCCTCTCCATTGTTGTGACCGGCTGCAGGAATGCGGAAGTGCCGGTTTCAAAGCTCGTACCACAGAGAAAAGCAAACAGTTTGCAGCTTGCTTTGAGTGAGTAAATGAATGAGCAGAGGGCCAGAAGTTCGGAACTTGCAAAATAGAGAGCTGACATGCTCCAAAAAGCACTCTCTCTCCCCCCACACTCCCTGTCACAATCCACCCCACCCCCCTGTTTTGAAAAGCACGTTGCAGCCACATGAATGCAAGTTGTGGCCATACCACTGCGCTGGCAGCTGTCAGTGTGGACAGACTGCAGTGCTTTTCCCTACTCAGCTGTAAGAAGACAGGTTTACCTCACAGCGCTGTACAGCTGCAAGTGTAGCCAAGGCCCTAGGCTATGTCTACACTACAAATGCTACAGTGACACAGTTACAGTGTAGCAGCTACACCACTATAGTGTAGACACTTGCTAAAGTGTCAGGTATTTTTTCTCTATATAATAAATGTGCCCTCTCAAAGGGCGGTAGCTAGGTTGATGTTAGCAAGAATTAGCTTGAGGCTGCTGCTGCCACCACCACCAGCACCTGCGTACTCACCCCGGCTGCACTTTCCCCATTCACACCCAGCAGAGCAAGCTGTGAAACAGAGGCCATTTGGCTGCTCGATCAACAAGTGCCACAGGGTCTCTGATGGCTGGGATCTGTAAACACAGGACACACCTGTAGCACAGCTGACCGGGCAACATTCAGACTGGGCTACCGGAATGTATTCGGGTGGCTTGCATGCACGTCATATGAGATGCATGATACTTGGCAAGTCTGAATGCATGAGAATGTGGGTTGCTGATATCAAGAACTTCTATTGCAGAAAAAAGTAACTTTATAGTGTGGGGAAAAGGGACACTTTATAGTATTCTGCATAGTATCAATTTACTGAGGGCCTTTTGTGTTTGTAAGTATAAATTGCATTCAAATGATAGCTTTCTCGGCTCACACATTAGGTGCACAATTTACTAGTTTTATATTAATTAGGAAAATGATTTACTGTAGTCTGCTTGATTTCTCAAAAATGCACTGCTCACCCATAAATCATCCTGCTAGAGCCATATCATTTAGATCTGATTGAAATAATAATAGATTTTGACAGCTTTCTGCTAGTACTCTATGACTTCATGGATATTTTAGGCTTGAAAGTAGTGATGAAGGAATTGGCAGTATCTTCCTTCCAGATGTTAGCGTGCTACATGGCGAGTTATAACATTTACTGGCACTTCCTTTTGGTAGAGATGGACTAGAGTTCTGTAATGTTTGGATTTGGAGCCAAACTTTCCAAAAGCTCCAGGGGATTTTTTCAATTCACGGGTTTGGATCAGCACATTACTGAAATAATAGAAAACCAGAAAGTTTGGCCCCGGATTCAAGCTTCCTGAAGGGTTGTGGGAACAGCATCTGAGGTTTTGGTTCACACCTATGGCTAGTCTTTTGAGGTGGATGAAACTTAATCTTTAGTAAACACTATAGAAACAGAGGGTCCTGTGGCACCTTTGAGACTAACAGAAGTACTGGGAGCATAAGCTTTCGTGGGTAAGAACCTCACTTCTTCAGATGCAAGTCATCTGAAGACTTGCATCTGAAGAAGTTAGGTTCTTACCCACGAAAGCTTATGCTCCCAGTACTTCTGTTAGTCTCAAAGGTGCCACAGGACCCTCTGTTGCTTTTTACAGATTCAGACTAACACGGCTACCCCTCTGATACTTGATATAGAAACAGAGATAGTCTTATGACAGGGGTGGGCAAATTATGGCCTGGCCCCTCAGGGCTTTGGATCTGGCCCGTGGGATTGCCACCCCCGAGGTGCCGTGGGCCCCACGCTGCTCCGGGAAGAAGCCAGCACCACATCCCTGTTCATACCAATGTTAGAAGTCTAAATAATAAAATGGGTGAACTAGAGTGCCTCATATTAAATGAGGATATTGATATAATAGGCATCACAGCAACTTGATGGAATGAGGATAATCAATGGGGTACAGTAATACCAGGGTACAAAATATATCGAAAGGACAGAACATGTTGTGCTGGTGTGAGAGTGGCATTATATGTGAAAGAAAACATAGAATCAAATGAAGTAAAAATTGTAAATGAATCAAACTGTACCATAGAATCTCTATGGATAGAAATTCCATACTCTAATAATAAGAATATAGAGGCAAAGGCAGCATGCGGAGCCCTCTTTCCCCACCCCCCCAGGGGCCAGAGCGGGCAGGCAGGCAGACAGGGAGCCTGCCCTGGCCCCGGTGTGCACCGCTGCCACCCCGGTGCTGCTCCAGGTAAGCAGCACTGGGCCAGAGCCCGCACCTCGAACTCCTCCTGCACCCCGCACAATATATATTACCGACCACCTGACCAGGATGGTGATAGTGACTGCGAAATGCTCAGGGAGATTAGAGAGGCTATTAAAAAAATTCAATAATAATAATAATGGGGGATTTCAATTATCCCCATATTGACTGGGTACATGTCACCTCAGGACAGAATGCAGAGATAAAGTTTCTTGACACCTTAAATGACTGTTTCTTGGAGCAGCTTGTCCTGGAACCCACCAGAGGAAAGGAAATTCTTGATTTAGTCCTAAGTGGAGAACAGGATCTGGTCCAAGAGGTGAATATAGCTGGAGCGCTTGGTAATAGTGACCATAATATAATTAAATTTAATATCTCTGTGGCAGGAAAAACACCACCGCAACATTGTAGCATTTAATTTCAGAAAGGGGAACTAAACAAAAATGAGGTTAGTTAAATAGAAATTAAAGGGTACAATGCCAAAAGTGAAATCTCTGCAAGCTGCATGGAAACTCTTTAAAGACACCATAATAGAGGCTCAACTTAAATGTATACCCTAATTTTAAAAACATAGTAAGAGAACCAAAAAAGAGCCACTGTGGCTAAACAACAAAGTAAAAGAAGCAGTGAGAGGCAAAAAGGCATCCTTTAAAAAGTGGAAGTTAAATCCTAGTGAGGAAAATTGAAAGGAGCATAAACACTGGCAAATGAAGTGTAAAAATACAATTAGGAAGGCCAAAAAAGAATTTGAGGAACAGTTAGCCAGAGACTCAAAAAGTGATAGCAATTTTTTTTAAGTACATCAGAAGCAGGAAGCCTGCTAAACAACCAGTGGGGCCACTGGATGATCAAGGTACTAAAGGAGCACTCAAGGACAATAAGTTTCAGAGTAGCAGCCGTGTTAGTCTGTATCCGCAAAAAGAACAGGAGTACTTGTGGCACCTTAGAGACTAACAGATTTATTAGAGCATAAGCTTTCGTGGACTACAGCCCACTTCTTCGGATGCATATGCATGGCTGTAGTCCACGAAAGCTTATGCTCTAGTAAATCTGTTAGTCTCTAAGGTGCCACAAGTACTCCTGTTCTTTTTAAGGACAATAAGGCCATTTTTGTGTAGAAAATGAATGAATTCTTTGCATCGGTCTTCACGGCTGAGGATGTGAGGGAGATTCCCAAACCTGAACCATTCTTTTTAGGTAACAGATCTGAGGAACTGTCCCAGATTGAGGAATCATTAGAGGAGGTTTTGGAACAAATTGATAAATTAAACAGCAATAAGTCACCAGGACTAGATGGTATTCACCCAAGAGTTCTGAAGGAACTCAAATGTTAAATTGCAGAACTACTAACTGTATTCTGTAACCTATCATTTAAATCAGCTTTTGTACCAGATGACTGGAGGATAGCTAATGTTACACCATTTTTTAAAGGGCTCAAGAGGTGATCCCGGCAATTACAGGCCTGTAAGTCTGACTTCAGTACCAGGCAAACTGGTTGAAACTATAATAAAGAACAATATTGTCAGACATATAGATGAACATAATTTGTTGAGGAAGAGTCAACATGGTTTTAGTAAAGGTAAATCATGCCTCACCAATCTACTAGAATTCTCTGAAGGGGTCAACAAGCATGTGGACCAAGGGGATCTAGTGGATATAGTGTGCTGAGATTTTCAGAAAGCCTTTGACAAGGTGCCTCACCAAAGGCTCTTATGTAAAGTAAGCTGCCCTGGGATAAGAGGGAAGGTTCTCTTACGGATTGGTAGCTGGAGGAAACAAAGGGTAGGTATAAATGGCCTGTTGTCAGAACGGAGAGAGGTAATAGTGGTGTCCCCCAGTGGTCTGTTCTGGGACCAGTCCTATTCAACATATTCATAAATGATCTGGAAAAAGGGGTAAACAGTGAGGTGGCAAAATTTGCAGATGATACAAAATTACTAAAGATAGTTAAGACCCAGGCAGACTGCAAAGAGCTTCAAAAGGATCTCTCAAAACTGGGTGACTGTGCAACAAAATGGCAGATGAAATTTAATGTTGATAAATGCAAAGTAATGCACATTGGAAAGCATAATCCCAACTATACACATAAAATGATGGGGTCTAAATTAGCTGTTACCACTCAAGAAAGAGATCTTGGAGTCATTGTGGATAGTTCTCTGAAAACATCCACTCAATGTGCAGCGGCAGTCAAAAAAGCAAACAGAATGATGGGAATAATTAAGAAAGGGATAGATAATAGGAAAGAAAAGATCATGTTGTCTCTATATAAATCCATGATATGCCCACATCTTGAATACTCTGCGCAGATGTGGTCGCCCCATCTCAAAAAGGATATCTTGGAATTGGAAAAGGTTCAGAAAAGGGCAACAAAAATGATTGGGGTATGGAACGGGTTCCGTATGAGGAGAGATTAATAAGACTGGGACTTTTCAGCTTGGAAAAGAGACGGCTAAGGGAAGATATGATTGAGGTCTATAAAATCATGACTGGTGTAGAGAAAGTAGATAAGGACGCGTTGTTTACTACTTCTCATAACACAAGAACTAGGGGTCACCAAATGAAATTAATAGGCAACAGGTTTAAAACAAACAAAAGGAAGTATTTCTTCACACAATGCAGAGTCGACCTATGGAACTCCTTGCCAGAGGATGTTGTGAAGGCCAAGACCATAACAGGGTTCAAGAAAGAACTAGATAAATTCATGGAGGATAGGTCCATCAATGGTTATTAGTCAGGATGGGCAGGAATGGTGTACCTAGTCTCTGTTTGCCAGAAGCTGGGAATGAGCAACAGGGGATGGATCATTTGATGATTACCTGTTCTATTCATTCCCTCTGGGGCACTTGGCACTGGTCACTGTTGGAAGACAGGATACTGGGCTAGATGGACCTTTGGTCTGACCCAGTAGGGCCATTCTTATGTTCGTATGTCCTTGGGCAAGTCACTTAATCTACTCTAGTGCCTCCCCCATCTGTAAAACGGAGATAATATTTTGATGTGGGTGTGAAGGATAAAACCATCAATGATTTTGAGGTGCTTGGATATTATGCGGACCATTAGTACCTAGATAGAATTCAATGGGGATGTGGTTCTGACTAGTTGGTTTAATCATACAGATATGTGATCTCTAAACATTTGGAGGTCGTGTTACAACAAAATATTGCTATATGTATAGACACCATTCTCATTAACAGAATTTTCAGCATAAACACCATCCATCCCCTAAACCCTTTTCACAAAAGGAGTTACAACCTAAAAAAGTAAGTTCCCTGCTTTGTCCTCACGGATAAAAGCCTTTAAATGAGTCACAATCAATTCACAAAAATAGTTAAGTCCATATTTGTTGGAACGGTACCTCATTGGCACATAAAGGTCAGGAAGCAAAAAGGAATGTGGTATAAATCCACTTGTATTAGGCTATGTCTACACTACAGTCTATGTCAAAATAACTTACTATTACAGGGTTGTGAAAAAATCACCGCCTTGAGCAACATAAGTTACACTGTCACAAGCACTCCTGTGCACAGTGCTATGTCAGTGGAAGAGCTTCTAAACCTTACTGCTGTATCTCTGGGCTATTTCCTGCCTTGCCTTTTCTCACACTGAGCAAGCCTGCACTACCCATCTCTCTCCCCCTTCTACTCTGAGCTACTGGGTTTTTTATAGGCTCCTTCTGTTCCTGTCCAGCAGCACTTCTTCATCTCTAATTATTCCTTCTTGCTCCCTAATTCCTCCTCCAGGTGCAGCGTAGACAGTTAATTGACCCACCTAGCCACCTAAACCCCTTTCGGCCTTGTGTGGGGTGAACAACCCATCACATGGTTACATGCAACAGCTGAGACAGCAAATGATTAAAAGCATGGGATGAAATCCTGGCCTCATCAAAGTCAATGGGAAAATTCCCAGTAAGTTAAATGGAACCATTTTTCACCCATGGACTGACCACAATAAATATATTTTTCACTCTGAGTTTGTCATTAAAATGCCTCTTCCTATATTATACAATATCAAAAGACAAAGTAACAGGAAGAGGCATTTTAATCCAGTTTCCTTTTTCAGAGATGTAAAGAGGATATTCAAGGGAGGAGACAAAGCAGCTAGTGTTGAGTTTGGCTTTTGTAAGCTATGGTGATTTTATATGGGAAAGTTACATTTAAAGTCCATTTTTATTTTTAAAAATATCCCTAATGGATTGCTAGGTTTAGGTCAGATACTGTAATTTATAGACCCACAAGTATTTATTCCAGTCAAATGCCAATGACAGGAAGGACAACAAATCAAAGCTAATTTGTAATTGAAAACGATTATTACTAAAAGCAATTTAACTTTAAAGTATCTTGACATGTTTGAAGATGGATTACTTTGAGCAGCTTTGTTATTTAAAAATCTTTTTAAAGCATTAAAAAGAAGGGTGAGTTACATTTGAAGGCTGATCTTGGACATAAAATACTCTGCCACCTTTCAACACTGAGGATATGAGATCAGTCAAATGTAAATTAAAATACTATTGAAAAGGATTTGACTTGATCATAATAAATGCAGGCATGTCTTTAAAGAAACCACTATGTCTACAGTAAGATAAAAGACCCATGGCACAGCTGGGCTGGCCTGGATCTGTTCACTTGGGCTGGTTGGACTATAAAATTGCAGTGTAGACATTCAGGCTCAGGCTGGAGCTGGGGCTCTGAGACCTGAGAGGAAGAAAGGTCTCAAAGCCTGGGCTCCTGCCTGCACCAAATGTCTACGCTGAAATTTTATAGCCTGTAGCCTGAGTCCTGCAAATCCGAGTAAGCTGACTCTGCCTCTGAGACTTGGTGCAGCAGGTTTTTTTATGCAGTGTAGACATACTCTTAATATTTAGTTCAAATATGATTACAGTGAAACTTGATACCTCTGTATACGGTCAGGTTTCAGAGTAGCAGCCGTGTTAGTCTGTATCCGCAAAAAGAACAGGAGTACTTGTGGCACCTTACAGACTAACAAATTTATTAGAGCATAAGCTTTCGTGGGCTACAGCCCACTTCTTCGGATGCAAATAGAGTGGAACATATATTGAGGAGATATATATATATACACACATACAGAGAGCATGAACAGGTGGGAGTTGTCTTACCAACTCTGAGAGGCCAATTAAGTAAGAGAAAAAAACTTTTGAAGTGATAATCAAGATAGCCCAGTACAGACAGTTTGATAAGAAGTGTGAGAATACTTACAAGGGGAGATAGATTCAATGTTTGTAATGGCTCAGCCATTCCCAGTCCTTATTCAATCCTGAGTTGATTGTATCTAGTTTGTATATCAATTCCAGCTCAGCAGTCTCTCATTGGAGTCTGTTTTTGAAGTTTTTCTGTTGTACGATAGCCACCCGCAGGTCTGTCATTGAATGGCCAGACAGGTTAAAGTGTTCTCCCACTGGTTTTTGAGTATTATGATTCCTGATGTCAGATTTGTGTCCATTAATTCTTTTGCGTAGAGACTGTCCGGTTTGGCCAATGTACATGGCAGAGGGGCATTGCTGGCACATGATGGCATATATCACATTGGTAGATGTGCAGGTGAATGAGCCCCTGATGGTATGGCTGATGTGATTAGGTCCTATGATGATGTCACTTGAATAGATATGTGGACAGGGTTGGCATCGGGCTTTGTTACAAGGATAGGTTCCTGGGTCAGTGGTTTTGTTCAGTGATGTGTGGTTGCTGGTGAGTATTTGCTTTAGGTTGGGGGGTTGTCTGTAAGCGAGGACAGGTCTGTTTCCCAAGATCTGTGAGAGTAAAGGATCATCTTTCAGGATAGGTTGTAGATCTCTGATGATGCGCTGGAGAGGTTTTAGTTGGGGGCTGAAGGTGACAGCTAGTGGTGTTCTGTTATTTTCTTTGTTGGGCCTGTCTTGTAGGAGGTGACTTCTGGGTACTCGTCTGGCTCTGTCAATCTGTTTTTTCACTTCAGCAGGTGGGTACTGTAGTTTTAAGAATGCTTGATAGAGATCTTGTAGGTGCTTGTCTATATCTGAGGGATTGGAGCAAATGCGGTTATATCTTAGAGCTTGGCTGTAAACAATGGATCGTGTGGTGTGTCCTGGATGGAAGCTGGAGGCATGTAGGTAACCTGTCTGGCCATTCAATGACAGACCTGCGGGTGGCTATCTTACAACAGAAAAACTTCAAAAACAGACTCCAATGAGAGACTGCTGAGCTGGAATTGATATACAAACTAGATACAATCAACTCAGGATTAAATAAGGACTGGGAATGGCTGAGCCATTACAAACATTGAATCTATCTCCCCTTGTAAGTATTCTCACACTTCTTATCAAACTGTCTGTACTGGGCTATCTTGATTATCACTTCAAAAGTTTTTTTTTTTCCTCTTAATTAATTGGCCTCTCAGAGTTGGTAAGACAACTCCCAACTGTTCATGCTCTCTGTATGTGTGTATATATATCTCCTCAATATATGTTCCACTCTATATGCATCTGAAGAAGTGGGCTGTAGCCCATGAAAGCTTATGCTCTAATAAATTTGTTAGTCTCTAAGGTGCCACAAGTACTCATGTTCTTTTTTCTGTATACTGTATATACTTTATCTACTAGCCATCAATGGTAATTAGCCCATAAAATATCTAGTTTTATGGGGTGTTTAGTGTTTGTAATGTAAAAACCCCAACTATCACAGTAAAGGCACTCTGTCAGATCATTTATGTTCAACAGCTTTAATAACTTTGCAAAATATTTTTAATATGTTTTTTAAAAACCCAATTTTATTATACATGTTTTATTATTTTAAAAGGTCTTTTGTATCCCCCCCCCCTTTTGTCCATTATTTTTCAGAAAAGTTTTCATTGGACTATAGTAAATTAAGAGTCATGAATGGCTGTACTCTACTATATGAACAATAGTATGGAATCAAAAATGGTATACCAAATAACTGATTATTTTCAGAAACTTTATGTATCAGTAAGAAGGGTTGAATACATGTCACGTGCCAACACTAGATCTTTATTGACAGGATATCTGTTGGAGGAAGATGGCCTGCTTTTTACTGAGATGCAATGACATATGACTTAGCATCAATAGACTGCCTACAGAGCTTGAACTGGTGGTATGCAGTGATAACCCATGTCAGTATTTATAACTAGATAGGCTATCACATACCTGCCACATGCATTTATCTTACATCTTAAGCCATGTCACTGATTAGCTAAATAGCACAGACAAACCACTAGATAAAGAGAGAGAAGACCATGTATACTGTGAGAAGGGGATCCTTGCAGGCTCTGTTTTGAAGAGCCTGCACCTAAGGGCATGTCAACACTGCAGTGTAAGCCCAGTATTCAACCTCAGGTTCAAGTCTAACATCCCTTCCATCTCAATCACAAACCACACTAACCCAGGGTCCCAGGACCCCACAATGGTGGAGGGTCTGAGCCTCAGTCAAGACTGGACCCAGGGTTCAAGTCCTATTGCTTTGCAGTGTAGACACAGCCACACTGGACTCATGCTCTGGGAGTCTTTCAAAAGTATACTACAATCCCATGGACCAACTTTCTTTGTCCTCTGGACAGTCAAGTTTTCCCACACTGCACCATGAACAAAGGGCTACAGCTGTCATGATTCCCAACAAGGGCAGTCAGGGCCAATGGTCAGAGCAGGGACAAACCTGAGACTGGGAGTAGCATAGGAGTTTGTAGTCAGGTTGCAGGCCAGGGTTGATATCAAGGGTCAGAGTCTGAGTCAGGTTTCACAATCTGAGTCAGGAGGTGAAGTCTAGATCGAGCCAAGGTCAAAGTCAGGAATTCAGGATCGAGGAGTAGGGATGGTCACGGTAGTTACAGGAGATCTGCGCTGTTGCCTGGATGCTTCCTGAAAGGACCCCTGGGTTTATATGAGTCAGGAAGCCAATCAGGAGCCATGAGGCTGCTGTCTGTCAAACCCCTCAGGCAGACCTTCCCATGGCCTGGGTGCAGCCTGGAGATGCCAGCTGCCTGGTAGCTGTAGAGGCCTGGGTTCTAGACCTGTGGGGCCTGAGAAAAACAGACATATTTTGGGATGGTGCTAGGATATGGGAGGTTGAATTCAGGCTTGCATAATGTGGTACAAATGCTGGAGCCCCAGGTTGGTACCCAGTGTTCAACAATTTTTAACCCCGGGTTACACAAGAGTGTAGATGCTGAAACCCAGGGTCTGCTAACTCAAGTTCCACTAACCCTGGGCTTACATTGCAGTGTAGACATACCCTGAGAGTGAGAAGGAAGCTACTACTGGTTGAGACGTCCTCAGTAGAGATTAAGAAGGTCCTTTGAAGAAATTTCCAAAGCAATAATGTCAAAATGATGTAGGGTAGATAGTGGACAATGAATTTGCAATTAGATTTTGCAGCAAAAAAGAGCAAAGCAAGTTGAGGCTACATATGCAGAGGCAGCACATCACCCAACTGGCAGGTGTTAGCTCATCCCTATACAGTTCTGGTGTAATTACATCTTGAATACTGGTTTTCAGAAGCTCATCATCAGAATCATACCAATAAACTATAGGGAGTTTCAGAGAAGAACAACTAAAAGTGCATAGAAGCCTGAGAAACAGATTTGTGACAAAAAAAATTAAAAAGTGAGCTGGATGGATGAGGTTTTCAAAAGAGTTCAGTATTGACCTAACTCATTCCCATCCAGATATGAAGTAGACTGGCTAAGAAATTACTAAACTGTTTGACAACAGTCAACAAATATTTGAAGAATGAAATCATTCAAAAGGAAAAGAGGAGCAATGGGTTGAAATTAGAAAATATAGGCTAAATCTCAGGACATTTTTCTCAAGGGAAGTGGCCGACACCAGACCAAAATTAACTGGCAATTAGTGCAATTAGAAAAAAAATATGATCCAACTACTATGCAGTAATGTATGCATACTACTGGGAGTGTGCATGCAAACTGAGGAAATGGCTATTCATGTGCCTAATTGACCAGTTTTGTGCATAAATGCCCAGTGTGTCCATTTAGTCACAGTGTTGACTGGTATAAATACAGGCATGGAACTGTATGTTCAGGTGTTACAGGCTTTTTAATTAAAAATTGGACCTTTAAAATTACACAGGAGGAAGCACTAGGACACAAGAAAAGTGTCCTGCATTGGCAGAGAGATGAATTAGATAACCTAATAGGTCTTTTCCTTTTCTACATCTGTTTTTAATTGAATCTCTACGCCTGCTTTGTCTACAGATAATGTTGTAATATAAATCACACACAGACAGAGGCTCCTCAAACATAACTGCTTTATTTAACTGCTACGGTAGCAGACAACTACTCATCTCTCTGAGTTCAGCCCTTGCTGATAGTGCCTGTGTTCCTCTTAAAATGAGACGGTCTGGTTTAAAGCTCTGGTTGTTGAGCTCGTTATTCTTCTTGTACTGTTACTGTAAAGGACTTTCTTATTAACTTACTCCAACTCCTTGCCCATTTTTTGCTCATGGACTCTCTTGGTCCCATAAAGTTAAGTTGTAACAAAGTCATGCCATGCCTTCCCTTGTGCTTGTGTCCATACCTAATGTAAATTGGTTAATCCCGTTAAATGTCGCTATTGAACATTCCTGACAATACGGTTGCTGATTATATTTAGTAGATATTACCTTTACCATTACCTTTGGAGCTGTACTAGTATTAGCCACAGTAAGAAATTATTTGGTAAAAAGGGCTGGTGTAGACACAGCCTAAGGTAAAATGAAAAAGGACAAACACTTCTTTTAAAATGCAAATTAAGACTCTCATCATCAACACAAAGGGAGTTAATAACTAATCTTTTTACTGATCTGTAATTGCTTATCCCACTCCTTTCCTAGGTTGTACTATATTCTTTGTTCAACAAATCACTCTAGATTCCCTGATGTTGAGACACTGAGAATTCAGGCTGAGGGGAATGTTTCAGTGAGAGATACGTGTGCAGACAATATTTGTGCGTATGTGCGTTTAAATTTAATATATTACTAATTGTCTGGGAATGATACAAAACAGGCTAGATATTCTGGATATTCCCCCCAACACCGCCCCCCAATTTGTTAATTTGCTTTTGACACAGAAGGCTCAATTGCACCATATAAATGATACATTCCGGGAAAACAGACAAATAGAAGAGTGCATATTCTATTCGATAGAGCATTTGAAGTCTTTAAAGTCCCCAACACCTTTCAGTCTACCATCATGTTTTCTATCTGATAATAACTTGTTCCAAGTCGTATTACCATGGTTGGCTGCACCCTATCACACCTCTGGATTAGGAAAGTGGAGCTTAGAAGTATTTGTGAAGTATTTCTTGATTATTCACAAGTTAGCTCCTGATTGAAGTAGGCTGCAGCAAAACACCAAGTTCACCCCTGCGTGTAGCAAAAGCTCTGAACCATGCTTCAGGAAATTGACCTTCAGAAATTATTATGACCTTCAAACTGTTGCTACATCACTGAAGTGAGTTTTTTGTGGAATTTGATGATAAGCCTGTGGATTACTGGGTGATACTATGTCAACACCTTTGATAAAAGCACTTGCGAAAAAGACAGGTATCTGAAGAAATGATTTCAAACACTAACACTTCACAGAGGAAAAACATTTTTTTACAGAACTTCTTCAAGATAAACCAGTTTCTAGAACAGCATATATATTCTTATTTACAGGAATATTTATGGAGCAATAAAAAGAAGCATTTGATATTATGAACTGTTACCTATAGAGAACTGTTTAGAACAATAAACTTTGAGTTACAAACATTTCTTAATTATTATTATTTGTATTGCAGTAGCACTTTAGGGATGCCAGTCTTAGACAAGAACCACATTGTGCTAGTCACAAACACAGAACTAAAAAATAGTCCCTGCCCCCAATAAATGCTTTTATCATTAAGGAAATTTTAGTAACTGATCTGTGTCATGATTTACCATGAATCTATTTGTCCAATAATTATATTTCAAAATCTTTTTTCCTAGCAGTGTTTGCAAAATAAAATACACTTTTATTACATAGATGATATTATCTTTCTTTTTTGTTCTATTTATATCATTTTTCAAATAGAATGGATGCTCCCTTCTACTACAGTAATTGTTGGAGCTAGGTTTCTTAAGTATGTGTGGGGGGAGGTCGAGGTCAGTGGAGACAGGGTGATAAAACATGGGAGTTTCACCTTTCACTGTTATTGTATGTAACCTCTAAGGAGATTAATGAATTTATTATTAGTTCTGATAGCTGCTCTTGTTTAGAAATAGTATAGTTGCTGGTAGCTTCTAGCATGTCACTTAGTATCTCATGATTCCAGAAATCTACCCTCTTTTGGACCACTTCTGAATTGATTTTTGTCACAGGCCCTATGTACTCTGCAGCAAGCTGGACCTACAGATTTCCAAGGGAGTTAGGGTATGTCTACACTACTGGCAAGTTACAGTGATGTAGTTATGCTGGCATAACTCCATAGAGTAGACACAGCCTACACTGATGGAAGGATTTTTTTCTACTGACGTAGGAACACCACCTCCCCTAATGATGGTACTTGAATTGATGGACTGATGCATTCTTCTGTCAACATAGCTGTGCCTAAAGTGGAGGTTAGGTTGGCATAGCTACATTGATGAGGGGTGAGAAAGATCCATACTTCTGACAAACATAGTTATGCTGATCTTAGGCCCCATCTGCGCTGGCAAGTTTGTGTGCAGTAAAGCAGCTTGGAGCACTGTAACTCCCGAGGTGTACACACGGCCAAGCCACTTAGTGCACAGAAACTGTGCAATTGTAGCGCTCTAAAAAAACCACCCCGAAGAGAGGTGTAGAGCTTTCTGCACCGGGGCTACAATGCTGCGGTACCAGTGTAGACACCGTGGTGATTACAGCGCTGCGATTGGCCTCCAGGAGGTGTCCCGCAATGCCTGTTCTCACCTGTCTGGTCATTTGTTTGAACTCTACTGTCCTGCCCTCAGGTGATCAACCGTCATCCCCACCCTATACATTCCTTTGCAAATTTGAAAGTCCCCTTCCTGTTTGCTCGGTGACGTGTACAGTGGTCTTAGCGCATCTTTCCAGGTGGCCATGCCTGCTCCACACAGCAGGCAATCTCCCGCTTGGAGCAATGCTGAGCTGCTGGACTTCATCAGCATTTGGGGAGAGGAGGCAGTGCAGTCACAGCTGCGCTCCAGTCATCAGAATTATGGTATCTACAGACTGATTTCTAGGTGCATGATAGAAAGGGGCCATGACCGGGACACATTGCAGTGCAGGGTCAAAGTGAAGGAGCTGCGGAATGCCTACCACAAGGCACATGAGGCAAACCGCCACTCCGGTGCTGCACCCAAGAGCTGCCAGTTCTACAAAGAACTTGATGCGATACTCAGTGATGACCCCCACCTCCACTGTGAAGGACCCTGTGGATACTTCATTGGCTTGCGTGCCATTCGAGAGTGGACCGAGCCAGGAGGAGGCAATCTTGTGGGGAGGGGAAGGGGACCCCGAGGCAGAGGATGACTTGGAGGCCAGAGATGCATGCAGTCAGGAGCTCTTTTCTAGCCCAGAGGGGCCTAGCGAGTCACAGCAGTTGGAGTTTGGCAAAGTGTAAACAGGAGAGGAGGCCCCTGGTAAGTGGATCTGATTTTGGGAATTGATTAAGTGAGTTGTTGGGGGCAGGAGGGTTGCAGAAAGCAGGCTTGTCTCCCACCTCATCCCTAGTCTGAGAGGCGGAACAGGCTGTTGATAAACTCCCTCACTTCCTGGAAATCTCCCTCAGAGATCTCCAGGAAACTCTTCTGGAGATACTGGGCAATCTGCTGTCGTGGGTTCCTCGGTAGAGCTGCTTTGTTTCTTGCCCCATTAGCGGTAACTTTCCTGCGCCACTTTTCCGTGACTGGTGGGGGGGGACCATTGCTGCACACAGGCAAGCTGCATAGGCACCAGGGCAGAAGCCGCAGGCTTGGAGAAGACCCTCCCTTGATTCTCTGCTCACCCTTAGCAGCGAGATATCTTCCATAATGATAACATCCTGTGGAAAGTGTGGGGACAGGAATGATTATCAGGCACCCCCTACAGTGCTGGCTCTCCCCAAGTGCCCAAGATGGTGTGGACTGCACTCTCAGCAAGTTTGCAGATGACACTAAACTAGGAGGCGTGGTAGATACACTAGAGGGTAGGGATCGGATACAGAGGGACCTAGACAAATTAGAGGATTGGGCCGAAAAAAACCTGATGAGGTTCAACAAGGACAAGTGCAGAGTCCTGCACTTAGGATGGAAGAATTCCATGCACTGCTACAGACTAGGGACCGAATGGCTAGGTAGTAGTTCTGCAGAAAAGGACCTAGGGGTCACAGTGGACGAGAAGCTGGATATGAGTCAACAGTGTGCTCTTGTTGCCAAGAAGGCTAACGGCATTTTGGGCTGTATAAGTAGGGGCATTGCCAGCAGATCGAGGAACGTGATCGTTCCCCTTTATTCAACATTGGTGAGGCCTCATCTGGAATACTGTGTCCAGTTTTGGGCCCCACACTACAAGAAGGATGTGGAAAAATTGGAAAGAGTCCAGCGGAGGGCAACAAAAATGATTAGGGGTCTGGAGCACATGACTTATGAGGAGAGGCTGAGGGAACTGGGATTGTTTAGCCTCCAGAAGAGAAGAATGAGGGGGGATTTGATAGCAGCCTTCAACTACCTGAAGGGGGGTTCCAAAGAGGATGGAGCTCGGCTGTTCTCAGTGGTGGCAGATGACAGAACAAGGAGCAATGGTCTCAAATTGCAGTGGGGGAGGTCCAGGTTGGATATCAGGAAAAACTATTTCACTAGGAGGGTGGTGAAACACTGGAATGCGTTACCTAGGGAAGTGGTGGAGTCTCCTTCCTTGGAGGTTTTTAAGGCCCGGCTTGACAAAGCCCTGGCTGGGATGATTTAGCTGGGAATTGGTCCTGCTTTGAGCAGGGGGTTGGACTAGATGACCTCTTGAGGTCCCTTCCAACTCTGATATTCTATGATTCTATGATTCTATGAAGAGCCACATGCCCAGTGTACAGCAGGGTCCCGGCGGGGAGCGCAGCAGGGAAGGGCGCCGAGCCCGGCCGCGGCCCCGCTCTCCCTGGCCAGCCGGAGCACCACGGGGAGGGCGGCGAGCCCGGCCAGGACCCTGCTCTCTCTGACCGGCCAGAGCGCCGGGGGGAGGGCGGAGAGCCCGGCTGCAGCTCCGCTCTCCCCAGCGGCCGGCACGCCGGGGTGAGGGCGGTGAGCCTGGCCGGGGCCCTGCTCTCCCTGACCAGCCGGAGCGCCGGGGGAGGGCAGTGAGCCTGGCCGGGGCCCTGCTCTCCCTGGCCAGCTGGAGCGCCGGGGGAGGGCGGCGAGCCCGCTGCGGCTCCTCTCTCCTCGGGTGAGTGCCGCCCCAAGCACATGCTTGGTAGGCTGGTGCCTGGAGCCGGCCCTGCCAGGAACAGTGATTTACCCTACCCCTGTGGCTATTCACCATTTTGGGGATCTTGTGGCTCATGTGTGCTTGCCTGGGGTCAGCCAGTTAGTGACAGGTGTGTGAGTACTGGCTGTGTTTTAAAGCACTGAAACAGTGTTGTCTGTCTTGCAAACAATACTGCTTCTGTAAAACGTTGCATTTAAACTTCATAGAGATGACCTTGGGAGCACAGCCTCCCTCTTTGTTATCGGCGGCAGACCGTCTGTGCAGAATTAGAAAGCGTCCAAGAAGAATTATGTTAAGGCCCCTTCTTGCATCGTGTGCATCAATCACCTCCTAGCATTACAAGCACTTTCAGCTTCAAATTGCTGCCTCAAAGCATCCCTAATCCTTATGGCCCCACACTGTGCCCCTCTAATAGCCCTGGTCTCTGGTTGTTCAAAGGTAACCTCCAGGCGCTGAGCCTCTGTGGTCCAGCTCAGAGTGAAGCTTTCACTCTTCCCCTCACAAATATTATGGAGTGTACAGCACGTGGCTATAAGCATAGGAATATTGTCATTGGCCATGTCCAGTTTCCCATACAGGCATGGCCAGTGGGCTTTTAAATGGTCAAATGCACACTCCATAGTAATTCTGAACTTGCTCAGCCTGTTGTTGAACCGCTCCTTTCTGCTGTCAAGTTGCCCCGGGTATGGCTTCATGAGCCACGGCATTAAGGGGTAGGCGGGGTCTCCTAGGATCACAATGGGCATTTCAACTTCTCCTACAGTGATATTCTGGTCACAGAAGAAAGTCCCAGCTTGCAGCTTCTTTAACAGGCCAGTGTTCGGAAAGATGCATGTGCCAGGTACTTTTCTGGACCAGCCTGCATTAATGTCTGTGAAACACCCATGTTTATCCACAAGTGCCTGGAGAACCATTGAGAAATACCCCTTGTGATTAATGTACACGGTGGCTAGGTGGTCTGTTGCCAGAATTGGAATGTGCGTGCCATCGATCGTCCCTCTGCAGTTATGTGTGCAAAGCCATCCACAATGTCACACACGTTGCCCAGAGTCACGAGTCTTTCGGAGCAGGATGCAATTAATAGCCCTGCACACTTCCATCAACATGACTTGGTCGACATGGTCGACTTTCCCACTCTGAACTGGTTAGTGACCGATCGGTAGCCGTCTGGAGTAGCCAGCTTCCACAGTGCAATCGCTACTCGCTTCTCCAATGACAGGGCAGCTCTCATTCTTGTATCCTTGCGTCGCAGGAATGGGGCGAGCTCATCATACAGTCCCACAAATGTGGCTTTCCTCATGCCAAAGTTCTGCAGCCACTGCTCATCATCCCAGATATGCATCACGATGTGATCCCACCACTCAGTGCTTGTTTCCCAAACCCAAAAGTGGCGTTCCACTGTGGTCAGCCCCTCCGTGAATGCCATAAGCAATCTCGTGTCATAGCTAGTATGCGTGGAGAGATCAATGTCTCACTCCTCTGGCCTTTGTAGTTTAAGGAATAACTCCACTGGCACTCATGACGTGTTGGTCAGTGTGAGCAGCATACTGGTCAACATCTCGGGATCTATTCCTGCAGCCCGAAAGAGGTAGCGCAGGGCGCATAGTACATAGTACAGAAAGATGGTACCAAATGTGGACGGAAGCACAGGGATTGCTGGGATGCGAAGTAATGCATCACGGGGCATTGGGAAAGGACCCAGGATGCCCTGCGACCCCTTCCGCCTTCCCACAAGTCTTAGCGGCAAAAGAGAAAGAGATGCTCTGTGGGATAGCTGCCCAGAATACACCGCTCTGAATAGCGCCTCAAGTGCCACAAGTGTGAACACGCTATTGCGCAGGCAGCTGTCAGTGTGAACACACAACAGTGGTTTTCCTTTGGTGCTCTCTGAGCGGTGCTGTAACTGCTGGCGCTGTAACTTTGCAAGTGTAGACGTGACCTAACTTTTAAGTGTAAACCAGCGCATAGACAATCCACAATCGCAGGTTTTGGGAACTCAACTTCTATAGGCGCCTTTGAAAATCCAAGCCACGTTCTACAGACAAGCTCATTTTTGTAGTGCTCTGATGCAGCTGGATGAAAATTCTGTGGTTGCATCAAGTACATTGAAAAATGGAAGTTTTCATGCAGTTAATTCATTCTGTACATTTCTTGCTTTTCAAAAATACAATTTATTTCAAACTACCCATATATATTGAATTTTCAACATGCAGCAGAATTTCTTATGGATAATGCATAACTGCATTGTAAAAGTTGTTAGAGGGCAACCAGAGGTTAGAGCAACAAGGTGGGCTACAGCTGGAGCTTATCATAACCAAAAAGGCCTGAGAGATAGTTTGCATGTTTAGAATCCAGGGAATAGCTGAGGCTTTCAGAAATTAGGAGCAAGGTAGCTTCTCTTTCCTTCCACCATGTGGACAGGTCCCTATTTCTTGGTCCCAGAAACCCATGATAGCAATTATCTGCACCATTTGGTATCAGCCACAACCCTTAAGAGCTATCCGTGCCCCCCACCCCCACACACACACACTAACTGCCAGTATATAGAACCAATATGATTCCCTCTAAAGCTTACCAGTAAAATAGTTAATAATGTTGACCTTTAAATTGTCATAATTAGGCTTCAGAGTATTCAGTTAAGATGAATGGGAAAATTCAGGAAAATGACATATCTGTTTACACAAAGTAAAATCAGAATAAAGCAGAATCAAAGGAAATGCTCAGGTTCCTTTCTACAAGAAATGGAATTAAAAATCAGAATAGAATGTTGTCCATTCACTCTCATAGACTCATAGACTTTAAGGTCAGAAGGGACCATTATGATCATCTGGTCTGACCCCCTGCATGTTGCAGGCCACAAAGCCGTCCCTACCTTTTCCCCTGACTCTGCTGTTGAAGTCCCCAAATCCTGTGGCTTAGTGACTTCAACTGGCAGAGAACCCTCCTGCTAGTGATCCCTGCCCCATGCTGCGGAGGAAGGCGAAAAACCTCCAGGGCCTCAGCCAATCTACCCTGGAGGAAAATTCCTTCCCGACCCCAAATATGGCGATCAGTAAAACTCCCATGGCAGAATCTATGTTTTGTTCATGCAAATATCAAAACCCATGTAATTTACTGACCGCCTAATCCAAAAGTTCCCATTGACTTCAATGGACTTTAAATAAGATTTTAAGAGGTACAAGTGCAATTTGTTTAAGGAAAATATTAGAAAGGTTTGAAACACAATCTGCTTCCACCTTTAGATGATCAGGATGTCGCAGTGTTCTCCCACTCATAAAACAAAATAACAGAAAATATGACCCAAACCACTTCATTATGAAATGCTGAAATAAAACAATAAGCAACAAGTTGTACAATGTTTTGTGTTGAGGCCTTACTTTAAATTGAAGCAGCATGACATTTGGCCATGCAATTTACCAGTTGAAGAGTGGTCTAGACCTAAAATTTAGGCTGACTTAGTTACATTGCTCAGGGCTGTAAAATATTTCATGCCCTGGTGCAACATAATTTGGATGACCTAACCCCGCTCCCCATATACATACCCATAGATGCATCGAGGTCTATTGAATACTGCCTCTCAGAGAGGTAGATTACATACATCTGCAGAAAAATCTCTTCTGTGAATGTAAGAAAGCATCTACATTATAGCAGCACAGTTGCAGTGCAGTAGCTGTGTTGCTGTAGCCACTGTAGTGTAGACATACCCTGAGAGATAATGAACCGCTTTAAGTAATGCCCTTTAATCAAACAGCCAATTCTCAATTTACACTAAATAGGTCCATCAAAAATTTCTCAGTTAAGCAACTGAAGGAGATAGAAGATGATTTGAGAGAGAAAGCTAAAAAATATAGCAGCATATTTATAGGTGATAGCAGATTAGATTATAGTAGATTAGAAACATAAAATACAAGAGGTGCATAGACATGAGTTGAGAGTGATAATATGAGGATCTCTTGTGGAATTTTTTAAATGAGAACCACCATAGTTTTCTTAAATTAAAGAAGTATAGTGGAATCCAAGAAATAGTAATAGTGTCTGATTCAGAGCCAGGAAAGAGCAGACCTAGAGTAAAACCTGAAAGGATGGGGTCAGAAAGCAGTAAATTTGACTCTAGGGAGAAATGTGCTAAGAAATAAATGGAAAGGAACAAAGTGTTGGAGACCAAGAAGTATAGAAGGATTTAGTGCAATCCTGAAATGGCCACAAGAGAAATTATTTTAGAACCCATCAATCATACTAGAAAGGAATACAGCAAAGTCATTGAGCGTAAACACTGGCAAATCACCCATAATCTGAGGAAAAGAAACTCCCAGGAAGGAATTAAAAGTGCGAAAAAGTTGCTGAGCATTTTGACTCTAGTTTGCAATCAATGAGATATAAAAATTCTCCTTAGTGGAAGCCAAATACTCCTTACCGAGTAAAAGGTTTTACTAGGCAATGCACAGATTATGAGCAAACTTGGATTAACTCCAGCAGCCCGCAGAACAGTGAACCAGTTTCTGAAGTTTGCAATGTTCTGTTCAGAGAACTAGGGTTGCAAAGCCCTGGCCCTAGAGGATCTGGTCATTTTTAGGCAAAATTATACAACAAATGCATCAGATTTAAAAAGTAAACAGTGTTGTTGCAACCATGTTGGCCCCCAGAATATTATAGAGACAAGGTGGTTGAGGTAATATCTTTTATTGGACCAACTTCTGTTGGTGAGGGAGACCAACAAAACTTGGTCCATAAAAGACATTACCTCACCCACATTTTCAGACTTGAAAAGGTCCATCATAACATTAGCATTTCCTAACTTCTGATTTGTTAACCTTAATGTTCTTTTAACACAAATGATTTTTGTGTGTTTGTGGGAATTTTCATAGCTTTTTGTTTTTGTTTGGGAAATTGAAGAAAAGAACTGAAGAAAAGAATGGTGAAACATTTTGGCTAGACTCCAGAAGAATGATATGCCTTAAATAAGGGATACATAAATGATTAAATTCATCCCAGAATGGAGGGCAGGAACACTGCTCTTTGCACAATGTAACCCATACATACAGGCTGCACATGCAGTGTTTCCTGCTGAGAGGTTGCCGATGACTATACACTCTAAATGCCTCATGAAGAATTTCTATGCTGGCCCCAAATAGACCACTTATATGATGATCCATGCTGTGAGTGATCTGGGATAAGTCAAGGGAGTAACTACTGATCTGAGTTTATGCAAATGCAGTAATGCCAATGACCCATGCAACTGTTGCAGAGGGGCACTAACTGTTGATTTTACCCACAAGCTAGACTAAGAACCAGTGAGGGGTAAGTATGCACAACTGCCCCACATCCTGGATTTCACCTCTCCAACATCCCCAGAGATCCCAAAGAGTTGGGCTCCAGGCAGGTGGAGTGAATTCCAATGAAAGTGAAAGTGCTGGCCTCATTCAGTGTGCACCTGAGGAGATTCCTCCTGTGTTCTTGCATTCCCAGTGTTCCTCATTGCCTCTCTCAACAGTCAGCATCACCATCCCCTGGCTGCCCCTTCTACTGACAACCCCTAAATCCTTGATTCAGTGGATCCTTCTTGAGATTAATCTCCCCAACAGATTTCAGAAACTCCTTGAGAAAGCAACTAGTAGTGACTTCCATTTCTTGTTCAATTCCTGAGGTTTGCATATGCACAGGACAGCTTTCTCTCACTTGAAAAACTAATAAATGTGCTCCATCCCATAATGTCATCTGCAGCCCATAATATTTCACTCCTTCTTTTCAAAGTGCCACAAAACCAAAATAATGCACATATTTGAAAACTAGATTTCACATCTTCATCATTTGGTAAAATCCAAATGAATTTTCACTAGAATAAGCAAAGGCACTTCTTACTGAAGAGTCTTCTGAACTTCAACTTTCTATCTCCTAGATGTTTAGGTGCTAGGGCTGCCCAAATAAAAAGTTTGAAAGTTTTTTAATAACAATTAAAAAAGTATTTTTTCAGTCTTTCAGTACTAAAAATAGATTTATTTATTTTTGCTCATTTATTTATTTGTTTGTTTTAAATTTGGGGCAAAGATTAAGGCCAGGTCTACACTATAAATTTACATCATTATAATTTCATTGCTCTGGGACGTGGAAAATAAAAAATATATAATGAAAAATCCACACCCCTGAGCAACACGGCTATATTGACCTAATCACCGGTATAGACACCGGTGCACTGACAAGTGGGCTTCTCCTGTCAGCATAGCTACCACCTCTCACAGAGGTAGATTAACTACTCCAACGGGAGAAGCTCTCTCATTGGCATAGTAGCATCTTAATTGAAATGCTATGCTACTGCAGCATTTTAAGTATAGACCTGCCCTTTGACTGGTTGATTGGTGAAAGTTTCATGAGTTTATGAACGATTGAACATGGAAGATTATTAATGGAAATGCTCATGCACCTATAACTATCTTTATCACTAATGTTCCAGCTTTAACATTATGGCCATGTCTACACTCCAAAATTATGCCAACCTAAGTTAGGTCAACATATAGGTCCCACAGCTATTAAATCGCTTGTGTGTGATCGCACTTAGCTACTTGTGTCAGGGGTGCGTGTCCTCACCACAATCACTTGTATTGATGCAGAATGCAGGGCACTGTGGCTAGGTATTCCACTGTGCAACTCACCACTTTCCAGCACAGGGTCTTTTGGGAAGTTCTTGCATGCCTGATGGGGCCGAAATAAGCCACTCAGGGGTGACTGGGAGCATGGGTTTAACTTCCCACGTTAGTAGTCTCCATCCCATAATTTCATCTGTAGTCCATAATATTTCATGCTTTTTTTTTTAAGTCCCACAAAACTGCATGCCTCTCCTCATTGTCCGCCATCTCTGAGAGAAGTATGGAGCCTGCACAGCCCTGAACTATTGTCATGAGCATTGCAAGCACTGGGAGCCTGATTCTGCAGTATTTGCAGAGCTTCAAGAGGAGCTGCAGGGAACATGAAGATTCCTTGGAGGCTAGATTGCTGTGGGACATAGAAAGAAACAATTAAAGATTGTTGGTGGCATTCATGGAGCAGCTGGAGATGGTGATGCGCCAGTTCTGGGCCTGAGAAACGAGCAGTGACTTGTGGGAACACATTGTCATGCAGATTTGGGATGAGAAGCAGTGGCTGCAGAACTTTCGCATGTGCAAGGCCACATTCCTAGATCTGTGCACCGAACTCGCCCCAGCCCTCCAGTGCAAGGACACCAAAATGAGAACTGCACTAGCAGTTGAGAAATGAGTGGTGATTGTACTATGGAAACTTGAATGCCAGATTGTTACCAGTCAGTTGGGAATCATTTTGGAGTCAGAAAATCCACCCAAAGGGCCATTGTCATGCAAGTGTTCAGGGGCATTAATCATCTCCTGCTATGTAGGACAGTGACTCTGGCAATGTGCAGGACATAGTGGATGGTTTTGCAGCAATGTGCTTCCCAAACTGTGGTGGGGCGACAGATAGCACACATAACCCTATTATAGCACCAGACCACTTTGCCACAAAGCACATCAACAGAAAGTTTTTTTCTATGGTTATGCAAGTGCTGGTGGATCATTGGGGACACTTTACTGACATCAGTGTGAGCTGGTCAAGGAAGGTGCACAAAGCATGCATCTTTAAGAACACAGGACTGTTCAGAAAACTGCAAGCAGGAACTTTCTTTCCTGACTTGTGGATCACTTTGGGGAATGTTGGAATGCCAATAGTGATCCTGGGTGACCCACCCTACCACTTGCTCCCATGGCTCATGCAGTCATACACCAGCCACCTAGACAGCACCAAGGTGCACTTCAATACAGGCCAGGCAGGTGCAGAATGACAGTTGAATGTGCCTTTGATAGTTTGAAGGATTGCTGGTGTTGTTTAGTTTCAAGATTGGACCTCAGTGAGAAATCCCAATGGTCATAGCTGTCTGCTGTGTCCTGCATAATATCTGTGAATCAAAGCAGGAAAAGTTTCCACCAGGGTAGAGAGCAGGGGTGAAGTGGCTGTCTGCAGAATTTGAACAGCCAGATACCAAGGCTATAAGAAGAGCTCCACACAGAGCTATATGGCTCAGGGAGGCTTTGAAAGTCCATGTTAATAGTTAGCCAGAGTAGAGTATGCTGCTGTAGTACACTTCACCTGGCCTTTGTCTTTGGTGGTCTTGAATGAATCTTGTAGTGATTGCTGTATGAAGGAATAGAACATTGCCAACATACCTATTAATATTGCTTGTGATTGATGTTATGGGGCTATGTTGACATAGTGCAGTAACAGGAAATTGATCACTGTTAGACCTGCTCATCAACAGCCAAAATATGTTGTGAACTAATAAAGATGATGTTCCTGATGCCACGTGGAATGTTGACGGGGGAGACGGGGTGCAGGGAGGTCCCGATATTGCGTACTTAATGGGCTGCAGAGGGAGGCAAGCCTGGGATTGTTGAACCTGTAGGTCGACCACTGTCTGCAGCCTCTCTGTTTGCCGTCTGAGAAGCACAAGCATCTTCTGCTGCATGTCCCTCTCCTTTTCCTGCACCTTTTCCCTCTGCTGTCTATCCTTGTCCATGCTGTCTGCAAGGGTGATCCTCCATTCCCTGTACTCATTCTCTGATGTAGCACTGACTTGCAGGATCTCCTGGCACATGTAATCTTGAGTCCTCTTCTTTCTTCTCCTTATCTGGCTCAGGGATTCTGCAGGTGTGAAAGAGGACACCCTGAAGGCTGCAATGGCAGCATCTGCAGATAGCACACAGAGGTACCTTTATCAGAGTATTCACAATGGAAATCAAAACTTAAGACGCTGAAGTAACTCCCCTTGCGCTCCCAAAGTTGTAAGAACTGCATTCTCACGTCTGCTTGGGATTGATAGAACACAGCACCAGTCACAGCACCAGCCAGGGTGAGTATGGCCCTGTGGGAGGTTGGGTAAATGAGGGGGGGCAATAGCTGGCTGGCATGATGCTCGTTTCAATGGAACAGAATACTGGCACCATTTTCCACATATGGTGGTGATCTTAGCTGATATCTCACTCCTAAGGGTAACAGAGGCAGAGAGACCACAGCAGCTGCTAGCCTGTGAACTGCAATGATGCCTCCCGAAGTAATTACTTAGTGGTGTGGGAAAGTTTCCTACTACAGAGGAAGAACTCAGGCAGCCCACCCCAGAAACCTTTGGCAGAAGATTGCAGAGTGCCTACATGAAAGTTTCATCAAGGTCTCTACAGAGGATTCATGGGACATAAACAAATTGCTACACATAGCCCCCACTGCATATCTCTAGAGGGGAATGAAAAGCAGATAGTAACTACCTCTCTTGGTTCTCCCAGTACCTCTTCTAGCACAATTAAAAATGAGCAAATTGAAAGACATGCCATGCTACTTTGGGGGTGCCATTCCTGTAATTTCAAAGAGAACAGCACATTTACCAGAGGTTCCTTCCCCTGCATTAGGCTTGGCATGCTTGACGATTGGGACAGGCTAGACTGCGGTGGAGTAAAAAGCAGGTCCTGGCTTGCTGTGCAGCTGGATCCCCCAGTAACCTGTCCCTCATCCTCCTCGTCCTCTTCCTCATCTTCCTCCTCCTGTTCACAACAGGGGACTGTGACTAGGGCTCCTTGGAAGTATCCACAGTGTTCTTGGGGAGGGAGGTCAGGGGCGGTCTCCACCAAGGATGGCATGCAGTTGTTTGTAAAAGTGGCAGGTCTGCGGCTCCACACCAGATTGATCATTGACCTCCCTGGTCTTCTGGTAGGCCTGTCACAGCTCTTTGGCTTTCATGTGGCACTGCTGTTGGTCCCTGTTGTAGCCTTTCTCCTGAAGCCCCTGAGCAATCTGCTCATAGATGTTCACATTTCTATGACAGGATCAGAGCTGTGCCTGCACAGCCACTTCTCCCCACAAGCCCAGGAGATTCAATACTTTCTGTGTAGGCCACACAAGAGTGTGGCTAGAACGGGTAGCCAGCATGGGCAGTTACACTCAACCATGGAGAGCTGTTAGTGTGCTTGCAAAGCCGGGTAACTAGGAAAAGGAATTTCAAAAATTTGCAGGGCTTTAAAGGGGAGGGGCGGCTTCCTGTCCACGTGATCCCTGGGCAGTGGAATTCTCAATGGTGACCAGAATCATCACTGTGGGACCTTGTGGGATAGCTCCAGAAGGCCCGTAATAGTTGACGTATGTAATGCTGTGTCTACACTGACTCTGGGTCGACCTAATTACACTAACCCTGACTCTATGCTGCATGGGGAGATGGTGTTACTAAGTCAGTGTAATGAGGCATTTATGTTGGCGAAACCCAAATTTAAGTGAAGACACTTCCACAGCTAAGTCTTGCATCGACCTAACCGTTTAGTGTAGACTGGACCCATGCATGGGCTTCATCCTGCAAAACACTTACACAATGCATAATTTAAAGAACCGTAGTCTTCCCATTGATTAAGCTCTCACTTCATTAGGGCTATACAAGTTCTTAAAGATAAGCATTGTGTTAAAGATATTGGGCCCATGTATGTATGCATATAATGGAAAGAGAAAACACACACACACATATATATATACATATATATTTATGTAATCAATATATAACATGATATTAAAGAAATACGTATATACTGAGATTATTTAATACACATTTGAGAATATAATATATACAATATACAAATGGAAAAACAATTTCAGCAATTCAGATTACTTCAGAGACTTGTAACTGCTTGAAGTGATGTTTTTTGTAAACCTCATAGATGATATAAAGCAAGGTTGCTTTTTATTTGTATGTATCTGTTCCTTTCTGTTTACAATGTTTTTTTGGCTGTGATCAAAGTGCATGATTGCTATGTAAAACTCATTTATATTTACTACCTCAGTGTTACCTACATAGACATTTTGCTCTTCCTACCCATCACAAAGCCTGATTTCTAGTGGTAGTGTTGCTTTTCCTGTTGTCAAGATTTACTAGAAAAATGGGAAATAGCAATTTGCTCACTGACATTGGTGCTAAATCCATACACTCATAATTTACTACCTGAAGGCTAGATTTATCCATGAAGAGTGAAAATTATTGCTTGAGATGTGCTGTCTCTTGCTGTTTACTCTCACCCTATAAGTAAGAAGGAAAGTTCTGCTTTTCACACTGCTATTAAAATAAATAAATAAAAATTGAACATCTTTTTGTTCCTTAAGTTTCCGTAGCTTACAGCACATCAGATTGCACCCTGATAGAACAAATATTGAAGAAGATAAAAGAAAAGTAATTCAAGAAAGGAGAACTACCAAAAGGGTCAAATTGCTTGTGAATACTACCAGTTTACTGGTATCTAAAGACTTTGGTAGATGATATTGCTACTCATAGAACAAGTAACCCAATCTATGGCTTATCTCTTTCCTGAGGCTTAAAAAAAGAAAAAGAAAAAGAAAAATGTAGCTAGTGTTTATTATGAATTGAGTTCCATTCTATGTCCCTTTCCATGTGAAGGTCAAATGAAACAAGTATACATATCCTAACCTAAAGGAGTTAGATATTTTTTCATTAAGCGTAGCACTTTGCTGTGGTTTTGTACTTGTGAATGATCACCCTGAAGTCCAGAAACAATCACAAATTTAATATACATAACTAGCATCTTCTGGTTTACATACAAAATTATCACTTTCAGAAAAATCTTTTCCAATTTAATTACAATGAAAAGTTGTAAATTATTTCATTGTGTTCATCCAGAATTGCATACATACATGACAAGAAAAAAAATTCTAGAGTTAATCCAATGTATTTTATTATCATTTTAGGCCAAGCTTCCTGGTCCTGGATTTACATTTTTTATTATTCCTTCCTGCATCAGTCTCTGACTAACAAGCAGCAAATTATTTGTGGTTCATTAGACCAGCACCTGCCACTTTGGTCCTGGGATGTGCAGGCTGTTCACCCTATCAAGTACACATTCTACTTAACAAACAAGCTTCAATTTCTTTTACACCAACCTCAGACACCAAATATGCTGAATGCAGAACTACTTCCTAGCTCTGAAAACTTTCATCCTTATCTTAAGACTTTCTGCTTAGTCAGAGAGTTTTCTGACATTTCCTTAATATTTTCTTAAACCATTGTGCATAGTATATGAGTGTAAAAGTCTTAGCACACTTATTCATAACATCTTAAACTCAGCTGAAGCAAATTAGGCTGTTTACTTCGCAAGAGAATGATACATAATAAAACTCACCTGTATTAAAGTAAAGCAGTTGAATAATATTACATTTTTCAACATTTCTCCTCCCCCAAGATTGCTTTGACTGCAACAACAGCAGTGCCAAGATTATAAGTAACCATTGTCCCAAATCTTCATTCTTCTGAAGCAGAAGTTCTCAAACTGGGGAGCAGGTCCCCCAGGGTGGGGCACGGAATGTATTCTGGGAGGGAGGTGAGAAACTTTTTTGGGAAAAAAAACATACTGCACACATTTTACCCTCATGAACTTACACAGCTGATTCCTCCAGACATATCAGGTCCTCAGATGGTGCTGTGCATTTGACTCTAGATGGCTTCCTCCCTATCATGAATGACTGACAAGCCAGAGGGATGGTGTTAGTCCTGCTGCCAGGGCCTCTCTGGCCTCTCCCTCGTCCGTGTAGGGTCTGTATACTCCATCACACCTTGCTTCTAGTAATTTTAACAAGATGGAAAACACCTGTACTAGACTCTGAAATGTCCATTTTAATTCCAAACTAGATTTTAAATACAATTTACTGAATTTTTACATGGTCTCCAGTGTTGCTCCTTTTGGTCTCTATCCTACTCTCATTGAAGTCAGTGGCAAAACTCATACTGATTTCAGTGGGAATAGGATCAAGCTCTTTTTTGTTAACTTTTAACATGCTGAGTTCAAAGGGTGCAGTATTCTTTTAAAAAGCAAACAAACACACAATATTTAAATAAACTAAAATTAGGATTCCAATATCCATGTTATTTGTTTAAACTGTGGACACAATTTATGTTAAACATCTGGTGGCAAGGGATTAATATCAGAATGATATACACATTTATAACCTATCTCACAGGATGCTTGCTTTGTGGGAAATTAAATTAGAATCTTCCTGAGATTTAATCTCTTTCAGTTTAAGAAAGCTGTTCCCAAGAAACTATATTGTGCAGTACCTAAGAAAATGTTCCATATGTTTTGAATATTCCCCTATGTATGTGAAATAGGTTGTAATAGGGAAATTGGGAGCTATCTTCTATTTGTCCAATATCTGATTAATCTCAAACTGTAATAATTTGTACAAATTACATCTTTTTCTTTTTTAGACTATGAAAGAAAACAGAAGTACAGCGTCTTACTTTTTTTGGGTATCTGATCCAGAAAAAACAAACAAACAAACAAACAAACAAACAAAAGATGAAAGTTTCAAAGTGTCAGAGTTTTGAATTCAAAGTGATGTATGATATGTTTTCCTTTATTGTCACTACAACATCTTTATGGTTGCCATGCAAGTCACTGGGTGCACAATACTATGGTTGTTTGTGTAGAAAACTAGATTATATCATATTTTGTAGGCAGCAGATAGTTATAAATGGTGAGGAACAAAACTGCTGTGCAAGCTCCCTTGCATATGGTGAGGGGACGGCGTGGTAGTGGGAGAGGGTCATGCTCACTACTGCATTCCTTCATGAGCTGCATCTCCTTCCTTCTCTCCCTCCCATTGTGATAGTTCCACTACCTTGGCTGGTGCAAAGGGGGAAAGGCCAAGCCTCTGGGATTACTATGTCCCAGAGGAGTAGGGAGTATTCTGTCCCTGTGGTCACCTGAGTACAGGCTCTGCAGTTGTTCTAATATACAAAGCATAATTTGACATTGCTTGACAACCACATTATAAATAATTTTGTACTGTACAGCATCTTGTTATATGCAGATGGCACTTTCCTAATTCAGTTGGGTTAAATGGCTTCTATTCAGCCCATTCCTACTGCCAATTCCATCCCATTCTCCCCTTACATGGTCTCATCCCATCACTCTTATCTTATTCCTCTCCCTCCTTGACATTTAAATATGTGTACATGTATCAAGCTTCACCCCCAGTTCACACACACATAGTGATTTCTTAGCCAAACTATACATACTTAGATCTTTCCATCTTTGCTCATTGGTTAAACTCTTCAGGCCCTTAATCATTTGCTTGGGATACACTATTTTAAATATGCTGCACCAGGCAGAGATGTGTAGAGAATGGCTTCCCTTTCTCTTTGTGTACAATATGCAACCCATAATTGTACGGGGGTCGCTTTTCTACTATACTGCATTATAAACTCATATCTAATTTGTTATCTACCATCATCCCTTGGGCCAGTGTAACACACAACAAGATGAAGGTATTAACAAACATTACAATTGTGTTGATTGGTAGTATTAATATATCTTAAGGATTTAATTATTTTCATATTTAAAAATAGTGTTCTTGTATGGGGAAATTAGGGCTAATGAACTCTTTTAGGGCTCTTTCACAGTTTATTCCCTCTTCCAGAGTATCAAATCTCTGTTCTTCTTCTTCCTTTCCACTTGCTTATTCAGGGTCAGCAACTTTTAAAGCCTTCTGCCAAAACTCATGATTATATACCTGGCTGTCACACAAATCACTCTTTCTATGGATTGCTGAAATTTTGGTCCATGTACCTAGTCCTAGGTCTCCCCCGTGATCATCTTCCACCCAAAACCATTGCAAAGGCCAGCCTACAAATATAATTCTCAGGTCTCCACTGGACATGTCCATGCCATCGTAGCCTAACCATCCTCAACTTGTCTTCAGATGGGGCAACCCACATTAGTCCCCTCACAACCTAATTTTATTACCTATCTCAACATCTTCATTTCAACAGTGGAGAGAATCCCAATTTCATCTCTTGTGGCTGGCCAAGTCTTTGTTTCATACATTAGGATGGGTCAAAATACAATATTATACCCTGTACCTTTTAACTTTATTGGCATATTTTATCACAGAGAACTGAGGTCAGCTCCCTCCATTTGCACCAAGCAGCTTTGGTACAATGTTAGGCATTTCTCAGGAGGATACCATTGTCAGAAGCCATCAATCCTAGATATTTAAATTCTTTCACTTTTCTAAGCTCTCTGCCTATGATATCCTTTATAGTGATCCTCCTCCCTCAGTCTTACCAACATTCCTCCAAGTCCCACCTGCTCAAAACTGTGTTGCCACTGTTCAAAGTTGGTTTTCAGGATCTAAATCTTCCACACATATCACTGTCATCAGCGACAATCATAATTCAAGGCATTTTTGTATATTCTTACTTATTACAGCCATACCAGCCGCAGTCATTAAAAGGCTCAACACTGACGCTTGGGGCAGGCCAACATTTACTGGAAATTCTCTGCTGTAGTTCCATTTGGTTTTGACTATGGTAGTCACTTCATCATACAGATCCTGGATATGTATTCCAGAGTATCAAATAAAGATGCTAAAAAAGGAACTGCAAGACATCCCTGCATTGCATCCCTAGACACCTCCCTCAATGCAATACATTACTATTTATCCTTACAAATCTTTGTTTGTTAAATCAGAGAACTTCTCAGTCTATCTCCCACAAGTATTCATATCCAGTTCAATTCGAATTAATGTTGAAAGTTATATTTTGTGAGACAGTATTGAACGATCTACTAAAATCCAAAGGTGTAATATCTGCTGAGTTGCCTACATCCCCTAATTTTGTACTTAATCAAAAAAAGCAATCTAGTTTGTCTAGCAACACCCATACTTCCTTCTGAGTGCCATGAATACTATACCCTGCTCCTCTTTGGCCTCCCAGCATCTCCTCTTGTACCACTCAGTCCATACAAAATCATCAAACAATCCACTGACTTCTTGCCTTTTTACCTTCAAGGCTCTACACAAAATGCCTAGATATCTGCTTTATTTACTCCAATCCATTCATGTTGTCCTCCTTAACATCCTTTTGTATCCTTTTTCCACTGTGGTCCCTGCAACTTCTTCCATGCTGTCCTTTGTGTGATAGGTGACCAACTTCTCTTTAATCAAACCCCTCCTTGAAATAATTTTTTTCTACAAAGCAAATCAATGTTAATCTTCTAAGTAAGTAAGTAAATAAATAAGTAAGTAAGTTTGTGTGTGCATGCACTCACAAATAAAACCCCAAAGAAATAAGTATCCTTTTGAGACTAGGGTCTTGTTCACACAGAGACTTAGTGCAGGGCAAACCAGGGTATGGATCTACAGCGCACTAGCCTGAGACACACTAAGTCACTGCGTGGACCTCTCTGCCACACACCAAAAGTTCCATAGTGCACTTCGATGTACTGTTGTTTGAAATAGCACCTCAGAAATAGCACTACCATCAAAGCACACTACAGAATTTGTAGTGGTCAGTTAGTGCATAGCAAGGTAGAATGTATACCTACAGTGGTGTAGCTGACGCTCACTACCAATCTTGTAGACAAGCCCTCAGCCATCATCTAATAATCTAGTGTATTATGGAAAAAAAATGATGGAAAAATCCAGCCCTTCCTCCATAGCTGTAATATGGTTCCACTGCACCATTCTCAGGGAGGCCAAGATGAAGGGTACCATACAAATGGTGCACATTTCCTGTGTTGTCCAGGCCATGATCCAGGCAAGCTTTGAGCTTAGCATCATGGGGAGGTGCATAGGCAAGAAGGAGCAGGTAAGGCCACAGGATCCACTACTTATTGTATGGATACCCCCCACATTGCGGGCTAACAGTGGGCTTGCAGAAGCCAATCACAACATTACACTGGAATAGACTCCACCAACTGGTTTTGCAGCATCTTCAAAACCTTGGGGGAAGATCTCTCCCCAACCTGCACATCTCGCTCACTCCAGCAGGTTGCTAGGTTCAGTGTTTGAGCTGTATTGTCTTTAATCTCTTTGACACAGGGACTGTTCTCATGTATGTTTTGGGTAGCCTAAACTCACGGAGAGCAATAATGTGCAGACTTTCATTAAACATGAAAAACAAGTACACATTTTTCACATGGATATGTATAACCCTTCAGTGTGAGTCCATATACAGTATGGGTGCTGAAAAGTTAATAACCAATGTCTACATTTGTTATTTCTGCTATGCATAATTCATGCAGAACTTTGAGGAAAGCCTACAGACTTTGACATACTTAAGTTTTGTTTTGATTTTTTTACTGTCTCTAATGTATTCTTTTAGAAAATTGCTTCTATTGTGCTCTATTGATATTGTTGTAGCTGTAAATTTTAAGTGTCATCTAGGTTTTCTTGTTCAATCAGAAATTATATTTTATATGTTAATTTTACCCTTCATTGTTTGTTTGTGGTTTGTTTTTAATCAGAGTCTTTTACAGAAGTTGCTTGAGGATCCTAGGAACCATTATCCTTCTCTGATTCTACAATGTAATGAACAGTATTTGCAACACAATATTTTCCTTAAATCCATGGATATTATTATCGTATGTATTTTCAAAGACTACTAGAGTGCCTTCATGTAACTGAATTAAATATAGTTTAATTAAATTAAAGTAAATTAAATTACTCATTAGCAGTAATAACTTTAAGCTTCAGAATGCATTTGAATTGGGGAAAGGATTTGAATACCTGGCTTAACAGCTCTAGTGTGGTACAAAATTAATTAGCATTATACATATCTTAGCTCTTTTCAAGACATGCACAGATGGGATAACAAAACTAGAAAGATAAGGAGCTCTGAAAACCTCTTTTTTAATTTACTAATTAAAGAAGGTATTTGCTACTGTGAACAACTGAACTAAAACAAGATTAGTTATTCAAGAAAAAAATGTTCCAATCTTACAGAAGTATTAAGGACTGAATCATAAGTTATCTGACAACATTATTTTACTAGAGGTCAAATTATTTTCATTGTAATGAAAGTAGAGGCAGAAGGGGCATTATTCCTAATCTCCTTGAAAGTCATCTTTCTAAATGAATTAATTTATGTAACTGAAAAAAGGAAATAAATGTATAAAAAAGTTAGGTTTTTCTAACTTTCCGATTTGACCTACTTTCATCTGATATGCTTTCCCTCTCATTTTGTTATAGACACTGTCAGAACTGTGTTAATCTTATTTCATTTTTATTTTACTTTTTAAAATAAGGCTTTCTAGTCTATGGGTTCCCATTACTGGGTTGCCTTTAAAAAAAAAAAAAAAAAAAAAAACAGAGCAAATTGCTCATGGTTCCTATTTTTGCATTTGTGAAATTTGTATGGTACTTCAGGTAAAGAAGAAATGAGAGACTTAATAAGTGTTTTGTTAATCTTTTTTGTGTAAACAAATATATTATATATTATATATTATTTATATATGTATTACCATATTATTATATATTACTGTAACGGAGATTACTCAATGAGATTATTCAAAATAATTTGATGGTAGGATATATACAAGGAATGTAGAATCTATGAAGATATGTACAGTAAAAGATGCGGAGTAATGTGAAAATCTTGAATGACTTTGAGGGCAATAGCAAGAAATTGGTGCCCCAAACAAAGAATAGCATAACAATGTGTTCTGTAGTTTGTAGTGATGTAACAATCATTCCCACATTATTTGGGGCCTCAAATTTTGGATCTCCATTTTGGTGACCAGTCATCACATCTCTGTAGCAGAGTTGTTGTGTGCACAGTTCCTTCTAGAGTTCTTGCTGCAAGCATAAATAGGAATGACAAGCAATTTGCTGTTTGTTTCTATTTATTATTAATTATTATTAGTAGTAGTATTTTAAAAAGTAGCAACCCAATAGTCAAGAATCTACAAACTAAACAATTTTATTTTTTTAATGTAAAGATAATTTTGACAGTGAGTATAATACCTGCTCTTATTCAGGGCTATGCCTTAAACATTTCTATCATCAAAGTAGATGGGCACATAGATGCAACCCCATGCTCTCGGTGTCCCTAAGCCTTTGACTGTTGGTGGGATTTGACAATGGGGATGGATCACTTGATGATTGCCCTGTTTTGTTCATTCCCTTGGAAGCAACTGGCATTGGCCACTGTCGGAAGACAGGATACTCAGCTAGATGGACCATTGGTCTGACCCAATATAGCCATTCTTACGTAGTGTAGTACAGCATTTCTTTATTATCATGGTCCCCCAAGCCCTTAGATTTAAGTGCTTGGGAGATACTCAGATACTACAGTGAACTGGGCCATGTGATTACCTAGCCAGACATATAGATCATTAGTAACAGCCAAAGTGTAAGGGACTGGGTGTAGGCAGTCTGGCCTAGAGGTCACAGCTGGGCTGAGGTCTGCACGTCAGGGACGGTAGTGTCTGAGCAGGAGTTGAAGGAATCACAAGCTCCAGGTTCAGTAAGCAAGAGTCAGAGGTAGTACAAGACCAGAATCAGTAAGCAGAAATCAGTGTCAGAGTCAGGCTGAGATTGGAGACCCGAGATCAGGAGACAGGTATGAAGTCACAGGCAAAGTCTGTGTAGTTTCCCAAACAACTTACGGGGGCAACGCCCGGGGTTAAATATGGCACTTGACCAATCAGAGGGCCTCAGAGTACTGTCACTCTGGCTCCCTTGGGTGGTACTTCCTGCAGCACCTACTTCCCATGTGCTCCTTAGCTGTAGCTCTGCATCACTTCCCAGTGTCACTGTGAGAATGTCAGCTGTCTCAGGCTTGGCAGACCCATGTCCTAGTCTGTGGACCTGTCCACAAAGAGTTCAGGTTTTCTCAGAAATAGGTTGAAAGGAATTCAACTGCCACTGTAAGGTTTTAGAGGTGGGTGAGGTAATACCTTGTATTGTATTGGACCAACTTCTGTTGGTGAGAGACAAGCTTTCAAATTTACACAGAGCTCTTCTTCAGGTCTGATACACTGCATACTGTAAGGTATATCTATACTGCACTGGTGGTGTGTAAGGTCGTTGGTCACCCAAGCAGTGCTTCAGTATCTACACTGCTATTTATGCCCATGCTAGGGGCGTGTACAGTGTATGTATACTACACACTACCATAAGTATTGTGCAGTGTAACATACTCGTAGAGTATCAGAGGGGTAGCCGTGTTAGTCTGAATCTGTAAAAAGCAACAGAGGATCCTGTGACACCTTTAAGACTAACAGAAGTATTGGGAGCATAAGCTTTCGTGGGTAAGGACCTCACTTCTTCAGATGCAAGGCATCTCCCTACTCGTAGAGAGAACCGGAAAGGCTAAGGCTAGCAATGGCAATAGGCGGGGACTCAGAAAGGGCAGGAAATCCTGAAGTAAGCAGTTTTTTGGAAGGTCTGGACAAAATGGCTAGGTAAAATTCAAACAGATACAAATCTTCACCCAAAGCCTGAACTGTGAAATTTTCAGAAAAGTTTTGTAAACTTCCTCCACAAACACCCTACCTCCCAGTTTTCTAGGCCTTTACACTTCATGTTTTTGACTGGAACAGAAATATTATGAGTCAATCTCATAATATTTATGTCTTGGCACGATCTAAATAATACTGGAAATCCTGTGAAAGAGCTCAAGAGAGTTCTAGACTGACCTCTAGATGAAACAGGTTCCAATCAGTTATTTTATCTGAACTTGATCTAAATCCAACCTCCAGTATTTAGGAGGTTCACCCATCAGTAGTTAGCAGAAATAGGCACATTGGTTCATATACCGGAAGTATCAACCTCAGCCTTCTCTAAAATTTCAAACACAATTGACATTATCTTTTTTGAGATTTGGATTCCTATGTTTACTCCGAATTGTTAATGTCAATGATAAATACTATGAAAAATATTACTCTCAAGGTTATTTCTGGTTTGACCAAACCCAGAAAACATTACAAAGCTAATGAGAGTTTGTTTTCAAGGGATTTCCAAACCAAAGCTGTTCTGATAAGATTTGGATCTCCAAAACTTTTGAAATTATTTGAATGTAGTACAGCACTGAAAGACACTAAGTTGTTATGGCATATAAGACTCAAACACCAGCCATCTAAAAAAAAAAAAAAATTATGTGGCACTGAAATACTTTTAGAGATTTTTTCTGTTCATTGGTGATGCAGATACAATGCTAACAGTTAAACACTAAAGGCCTATTAAAACCAGTGGAGCTAAACATGGAGCATTTTCCATTTATTTCAGTGGAAGATCCTTTTATCTAATCTTCATCAAACTTTATTCCTTTTCAGTAATCAGCACTGTATAAATATCTATGTACAGTATTAACAATTATTGAACTACTGACCTTATGAGGACAAAATATACTTTAGATAAGATGAAGTCAAAAGATCCATTGTTTACTGGTTCATTTTCTTTTGGTAGAATAATAATAGTCACACCCAACATTCTTCATCAAACCTATGACACCTGGTGTTAAAGTCTTGGGAGCTTATGTGTGTGTCAGAACAGTGTTTTATTCCATGAAGCTATACACTGAGTCAATAAAAGCAGGAATGCCCCCTCCTTTTTTTTTTTTTTTTTGGTATTCTATATAGACTAACATTGACAAGCTCTCACCAGATAGGTGGATCTGTATGTTAGACATTAGTTTATATTTTAAATAAACTAATGGAGATATCCTATCTCCTAGAACTGGAAGGGACCTTGAAAGGTCATCAAGTCCAGCCCCCTGCCTTCACTAGCAGGACCAAGAACTGATTTTGCCCCAAATCCCTAAGTGACCCCCTCAAAGACTGAACTCACAACCCTGGGTTTAGCAGGCCAATGCTCAAACCACTGAGCTATCCCTCCCCCCAATTGTGGGTTTAGCAGACCAATGCTCAAACCACTAGTGAAGCTAGCAAATACAGTTTTTTTGCTGCAGGTAATTACAAACTTGAAACTGCAATAGTGCATCCCATCATTTGTAATTTTAGGTTTTAGTACTGGGCTTCCAAAAATGTCTGTATGTTAGAGGTAGACAATCAGTGAGATGGCCTTTTGTATGTTTAGTAACATTGCATATGCCAGAAGGATTTGATTGTTTTCATCTATTTAGGTGTTGTAGGATGAAACTTAATAACAAAAGTTCATTGAAGAACTGAAAGTCTAGTGCAGCTATCAGAAAATTGGTCACCCTTATTCACAGAAGTAAATGCTATTCAATAGGAGTAGGATTTGGCCCTTTACTAGTAGAATATGGCTATTAAGTGCTAATTTAGCCCTCTAGAATTATTTTACACAGGACACCAGTCTTAGACAGACCAATGGATCAATTACTCATTGTCTTTGAGAAGAAAACTGAGATTAGACTTCCGCAACTTACTTTACTGTCACTGTTACTCTGGCTACCTGAAGTGTTAGTGTCTTCCTCTGCTAAACAGAAAACCTCAGCTTTTGAATTTGCAGGATAGGAAGTGAAAGTTTACTCTGATTCCTCCAGCACATTGTGCCCTAGCAAATAAAACAACAAAGCTATACTAAATAACAGTGACTCTCAATTCTGTACAGAGTGGAATGCAGCTCAGAATGGGGGCACTCAGTTTATATTACTGTAATACAGCAATATAGTGACTATTATATTTATTCTTACTGCATAAGCTAAACCACAAGAGCAAAGGTAAACAATGTCAATATGATGTCAGGGGAAGACAATTCTCCTGAAAATGCTATAAAAGCAGTTATAAAAAACCCCAGGCCACTTCAGTAATAAAAAATGATTGAAAATGAATGGTACCAGTTTAGATGCTGATGAAGATATAATTTTACTAATAAGATTAATCAGCTGTGAATTAAATTGTTTTTGTCTATACATCATCATTATTTATCTTGTGCTTCACAATGACCAAACTTGATTGCTGTGGAAACTATATTGCTTTTTATATATTATTTCCCAGAAATGTTTAAATAAAAAAGAAAATTTAAAAATATTAAAAAATTGGGTAACATTTGCCCACCAAGCGGGGGTTGGGAGAAGATGGAAATGTATTCAACTACTCAAAATGACTGACTTAAAAATGAGAAGTAACCAAACTATTTGTAAATTCTTCAAGTGGATAAGTGGCGTATCTTTCATATGTGTCAGTTCATGAACAGGGCAAATATTTTCATGCTTCTGCCTCCTGAGTTTTGTTATGTCAATGTATGTCACAGGGGCAGCATATCGGACTGAAATTTTGGTGTAACAAAGAACAGTATGTTGGGGAAGATCAGGATATAAAAATTTTAGGAGCTCTTAAGGGATTCATGAGGGTTGTAAAATATGATTACTAACAGTGTTACGGTGCCAGAGAACTTATGCTACATCCTGATAGAAAAGAGACAGTGTGAACAGGATACTACACAAAGTTAAGTCTGAAGGATACTACACAGCATGTAATGAATAGCATATGTGGGAACTCTAATACAAGGAGAGAAAATGTAGGAAACCAAAAATGGCATCTGTAAAGATTACAAGATACAAAGCTAGACAAGGACCCATCACAGTGAAGGATGGAGGTAACTTTGTGGGTACCAAATTTTCCTTCAAGATCAAGCCTCTTCAGATTCAGTTCCATTATCAATGTTGTCCCTGTAAAGACTGCTAAGGGCAGTGAAGGGGAGGGAGTTTGAATAACATTCCATTCACTGCCCAGTTAAGCTAATCATAGAAATGTGGGGCTGGAAGGGAATTCAAGAGGTCATCTAGTCCAGATCCCTGCACTGAGGCAGGACTGAGTAAACCTACAATATCCCTGACAGATGTTTGTCTAACCCATTCTTAAAAGCCTCCAGTGATGGGGATTCCACAACCTCCCTTGGAAGCCTATTCCAGTTCTTAACTATCCTTATGGTTGGAAAGATTTTCTTAATGTCTAACCTAAATCTCCCTTGTGGATAAAGCCCATTATTTCTTATCTTACCTTTAGGGGACATGGAGAACAATTAATCACCATTCTCTTTATAAGCCCCTAATATATTTGAAGACTGTTACTAGGCCCACACTCAGTCTTCTTTTTCTCAAAGTTAAACATATCCAGCCATTTGTTGTTGTTGTTTTTAACCTTTCCTCATAGGTCAGATTGTCTAGACCTTTTATCATTTTTGATGGCCTCCTCTGGACTATCTCCAGTTTGTCTACATCTTTCCTAAAACTGTGGTGTCCAGAATTGGGCACAGTACTCCAGTTGAGAAACCAGCAGGACAATTACCTCTTACATATAACATGATTATTAATACACCCAGAATGATATTTTTTTCACAATTGCATCACATTGTTGATTCATCTTCAATCTATGATCGACTGTCATCCCCTAATTATTTCCAGCGGTACCTCTGGCTAGCCATTTAGTCCCCATTTTATAGTTGTGTATTTGATTTTTCCTTCCTAACTGTAGTACTGTGCACTCGGCTTTATTGAATTTCATCTTGTTGATTTCAGACAAATTCTCCAATTTATTAAGGTCATTTTGAATTCTAATTCTATCCTTCAAAGGGCTATCAACCGCTCCCAACTTAGTTTATCCTCAGATTTTATAAGCATACTCTCCATTCTATTATCCAAATCATAGAAGAAAATATTGACTAGTACTGGACCCAGGACAGACCTCTGTGGGACCCAACTAGATACATCCCCCAAGTTTGACAGCAAACCATTGATAACTACTCTGAGTGGGTGTTTCAACCAGTTGTACACCACTGTATAATAATTTGATCTAGACCACATTTCCCTAGTTTCCCGTGAGAATCTCCTGTGGCACTATCTCAAACCCCTTACTAAATACAAAACAAAAAAAACCCAAAACCAAGATATATCATGTGTACAGCTTCCCCCCTACCCACAAAGGAAGTTTCTCTGTCAAGAAGCGCATTAGGTTCATTTGGCATGATTTGTTCTTGACAAATCCATGTTAGCTATTACTCATGACCATATTATCATCTAGATGCTTACAAATTGATTGTTTAATAATTTATTCCAGTATCTTTCTAGATATCAAAGTTATGTTAGTCTATAATTCTCTGGATTCTCTTTGTTCCCCTTTTTAAAGATAGGTACCATGTTAGCTCTTCTTTGGTCCTCTGGGATCTCACCCATATTCCATGAGTTCCCAAAGATTAGATAATCATTAGTGCTAATGGATTGTGCTGAGGGAGGGGTTGCAGGTAGGTACTAGTATTATTGGTAGGTACCTATATGAGTAGCATGCCTGCTACTATATTCCATTATGACAGTGGTTCACAAACATATTTCATCATGTTCCCCCTCCTTTGTGTCTGAAGTAGTATATGCTCCCCCCTTTCCCCTGGGGTATCTGGCCATCATCTACCACTCTCCGGCTGCCCAGCTCTGAAGACAGAGCAGAGACCATCAGCTGCTGTGGACACCCGGCTCTGAAGGCAGTGCTGCTGCCAACAGCAGTGCTGAAATAAGGGTGAAAATACCATCCACCGTTACTTCTGTGCATCTCTGAAAGCAGTGCTGCTGCCAGCAGTAGCACAGAAGTAAGGGTGGTATGGTATTGCTACCCTTACTTCTGCACCACTCTCCAGCCAACCAGCTCTAGATGTATGCAGTAAGTTTTCCCCCCTAAAGTTTCTCATGTTCCCCCAGAATAAATTCTACACCCCTTTGGGGAGGAGGGAGCACACACACCCCCAGTTTGAGAACCTCTGCTTTATGGAATATATCTTATTTCCCCCCATGCACTGGTCCAACTCTGTGAGCTGGTTCTGGAGGAGGTGAGCCATAGACCTCCACCTTCTTCCTGTCATTTACTACCCCCCACACCCTAAGAGCATAGGGTGACCAGATAGCAAGTGTGAAAAACTGGGACAGGGGATGGGGGATAATAGGAGCCCATATAAAAATAAGCCCCAAATATCGTGGGACATCTGGTCACCTTACAAGAGCACCACATATGCTTGGAAAAGTAAGAAGACAAACAGGTCTTGGGCAGAGAACAGGGATTACAATTCTGCCTCGCCCTTATGCACCATGCACAAGGTGGTAAAGGCTCCTATCTCTCTCTCTCCTCCCGCTCATTTTATACCTACATAAAAGGCAGGAAGAAATGAACTCTGCAGTAGCACGGGACAGGTCAATCATACTCTTGCTGCTCAGGGCTCCAAGGCCTTATCTGTGGATCAATTTAGTTATGCCAGGGAAAATTTTCTTAATATAGACAAAGCCTGAGGAGGTGGAATTTGCTCTATTCTGGGATCTGCTTCAGTTCATCTTTCCTTTTAAAAACACATCTTGAGAGATTTTTATTTCAAAAGGTACTATTTATTGCAAGGACTGTTGGGATATCACTTTCCCCACATCCCTTTTTTTTTTATTGGACTCATTCATTTGCTTTTGTCTGTTGGAAATTTAAGAAACATTTTATTCGTTTTTTTTTAATTTGTTATTATGTTGTACACTGACCCAAGTTCTAATCATCACCACCATCATCATTCCATAAAAATTGCAGAAGAAAGTGAAATGGACACAAATGTATTACAATGGCAAAAGAGCACTCTGTGAACACATCATTAAGAGAGTCAGAAATGAGCAGTAGTAGCAAGTATCAAGACAAATAGCCGGGAAGGTTAAGAGGAAAAAGTAAAACCTCAGCCAACGGTATAAATAAAGGTTCATAGGCTTTAGGATTATGATTTATTGTTTTAATAATAGTGATGGAATTATCAAATCTTTTAAAGGGCAAAAGTCTCCTTTCAGATCTGCACAACATATCACAACTCTGGTATTATTCTTTCCCTGCATATAAAGATCTTGTCACCAGTTCTGCACATGTGTGGAGAGCAGGAAATTGGAATTGATATCTGCCTGGTGGATCTACAAGGAGAATTGTGCCATAATTTTAAAACAATAGGCATTAAAAAGTACCAAAATTCTCACTGTTCATGCCTACACAACTAGTGTTCAGTGTTGAACTTGTTTTCTTGCAATTACAAAAAAGTATGATCACAACACCCTCATCAAATTCTTCTGCTGGTTCCTCATTTGTTTCAGGATCCAGTTCGTAGCTGCATTACTGTTTTTTGAAATCTTCCATGTCTGTAATATCAACAATTTTTCACAAAGTCTACTTTTCTCTATTTTCCCTCCATTCATCCAGCACTTGCTTTGTTCTCAGTCCTCTACACAATGTAGTCATTATGGGGTGAAAGCCTTCTATGTTATAGCACCTGTGTTCTGGAACAGTTACCTTGTGTAACTAACATTTTGATCCTCCAGCTCATTTTAAATATCAGCTGAAAACATCTCTGTTCTCCTTTGCCTGTTCTTTATATTTGTTTTTCCTCCCTCTGCAATTTATTTCCAATTTTATTAATAATGTTCTAAAGTATTGGGGGATAAAATTTATCTGAGAAAAAAAACTATGGAAGATTGGAAAACAGGTTTATTTCCTGTTGACATAATTGATGCACCCTATAGACTCCAGAAATGAGCAGAATTTAAAGTGGTCTGAAAAAGTGTGTGTACGTGTGTACAAGCACAATCATAATTGGGGAGTAGCAGTTTTGGTAAAACAGAGTTTGATGTGCACCCTTCAGCTACCCAGCTCAAAACTCTATTTGCCATTTCTATGACCCTATTTGATTCCCTTCACTTCAAGCACTGAGGTTAGGGAAGAAAACACAGAAGGAAAAACAACATTAGTTAATAGAAGTATTGCCACAAACCAACTTCAACAGGAACATTGGAATGACCATGTTAGATCTGATTTCTAATTCCTCCCAACTCTAGTATCCTGACACACAGTGCCCAGTAATAGATACTTCAGAAAAAAGTTCAAGAGACCCTGTATTGGAAAGTTATGGAATAGCATTTCATAAATAAATTTCTTCCTAATCCCTGTCAATAAGGTCAACATGAATCTGAGTCTGCCTGAGTCCCACAGTGCCTCATGGGATCCATAGTTAATGTACATCATGCCTCCACTTTGGACTATGGTCTGGGCTCCTTGATCAAACTACATCTCCCATGTTGCACTGGGGACCCTCCCATGGTGCATTGTGGGAGTCCCATAATCATGGGAGATGTAGTCATGCTGATACATATAGAAGAATTGGGTGTGAGGCACCTAAGCTATAGCTCCCATGAGGCACTGTTGTCAACCCAGGCAAATGCAGACACTTGTTTTGGGTTGTTCAAAATTAAACAATTGCTTTGATTTTCCATCAAGAAAATTGAAAAAAATTCAGCAAAATTGACAGTTCCTCATGGAAAATTTTGATTTTGAAGAAACCACATTTTTTCAATAGAGAAAGAATTTTGAGAACAACAACAACAACAATAACCACGACCAGTTCTCATTCAATGGAAAAGGCACTGGAGTGGGATTTGAGAGATGTGGGATCTATTCCTAGCTGTGTCAGAGATGTGTTGTGTGACCTTAGACAAATCACTTCTCCTTTCTTTTCCTTCCTATCTTTTCAATTAAGACTATAAGCTCATCAGGGCAAGGACTCTTTCTTACTGTGTATTTGTACAAGTCCCAGCACAATAGGGCCCCCATCTTACTTAGGGGCCTCTAGGCACTATCATAACATAAATACTACTAGTAATACTGAGTACCACAGGATAATTATTTTCTCTGGGGAAAAAAAGGATTTCCCATCAGCAATTTTAAATGATTTGCCTTTCAATTCCATTGAAAGTCCCCTTGCTTTGTCTTATGAAAAGGCTAAATGGAAGTACTGAACACCTGAATCTTTAATTATTTTGTGTACTTCTATCACATCCCTTCTTATCTGTGTCATCTCTAAATTAAACAGTCACAGTCTTTTCAATCTCTCCTCATACAGAGGTCACTCCATACCGCTAAACAATTTTTTCACCTGTCTTAATGACCCTATTGTCACTATATCTTTTTTGAGAATGGGTGGCCAGGGTTGAACACAGTTTTGCAGGTGAGAGCATGTGATTGATATATGTAATGATATTATAATTTGTTCAGTATTATTTTATATCCTATTATTCATTCTAAGATTTAATAAACAACAACAGGGTTGTTAACAGCCCTGGAAAACCAAAGACAAACTATGAAAACGAAAGTGGCCTGAGTTTTATAGTACTTCAACCAATCAATCTGCAAGACATAGTAACGAACAGGTTTCAACACTCAACCCAGAACTAATTACGAACTGGGGGTGGAGGGAGAGAGGGAGAAGCACCAGAATATATAGAAAGTCAAACAGAACCAAACCAAGACTAATGTATGTTGGTTACTCCATTTAATCTGTAAAAATCCTATCTAGCGCTTCAATTCAAAACTTCACCATTTGTCCTGAACTCATGGTAGACTGCAAGCTCTTACAGGTAGAGATTGTTTTTTTTTTTCTAAATTTCTGTATAGAACTGAGCACATTGTGGGCACTACTGTAAATATAATTTGGCACGGTGCATATATATAATGCTGGCTTATGGCAAACAATCATGTCTTCCACTAGTGGCTGGCCCCTTTAAAGATAAAACCTCCAGCAAAAAAAGACATTCTGTTTTTTTCCCTGCTCACAACAACGTCCATCTGTCTGAAGAAGTGGGCTGTAGTCCACGAAAGCTTATGCTCTAATAAATTTGTTAGTCTCTAAGGTGCCACAAGTACTCCTGTTCTTTTTGCGGATACAGACTAACACGGCTGCTACTCTGAAATCTGACATCTGTCTGTAGACATCCATGACTTTTTACAGAATGACATCTCATGTGGTATTTAAACTCCTGTGGACATAAGATGCTTAGGACTAGGTTGTTATCATGTCTCCCTATAATGTCTAGGACCAGAAAGTAGGAGAGTCTCCTACATACTTATGGCTAACAGCATTATATCTTTAGATTAAGCGGTAGGTCTTGTGCTTTTGGTGCTGAAGGTCCAAAGTTCAACTGCTACTGATAACTATGATGTCTGCCTGTCTGTCTGTGACCATAGTTTGTCACGGATAGTTGTTAGTCAGCAGGGCAAATGTCAAGACAACAACCAAAAATTCAGCATTAGAAGATGGAGAAATCTATGAATAACAATGAAAATTAAGGTTCAGATATGATCAGACAAGTTTTCCCTCCACAAAGTCTGTTACAGTTGCTTCTAAAATTGTGGGTCCAGCTTTTCTACTTGTCCTAGCATGAATCTGAATAAAACTCCCAGGGGGAATCTACATGTGGGTGCTTCATAGATTCCTTTAATCCTGCAAGTATGCATCTTGTGTCTTTTGGAGGTCATATTTAAGAAAGCAAAAATTCCACGGTGTAAGGCCCTCATAAATGCCACTGTAAACGTCCGGTGCGGGGGTCGGGCCCTCTCAGGGGCCGTCGGGGGCCAGGCCGCCTCACTACACGGCCTGGATCGGTCTCAGGGTTCCGCCCCTCTGGCAGGGACTAGGCCAAAGGTACACGGCCTCTGCAATGAGCTCCTGCTCTCCGTCAGGGTCCGGCAGTAACTCAGGCCCGGGCTCCGGTCCCCACTGCCGGAGCTGGGGATTACAAAGTCAGTCAAGCCCCCGCGCTAGCTCAGGGCGGGGCAATAAACAATAGTTCGGGTGCTCAGCTCCGTGGATCAGGAGCTGAGCCCTGACAAACTCAGGGCGTCCTAGGCCCTTATTCAGGGGAGGGCAACCCCCAATAGTCCAGGGCGCTCAGAACCTTCCTTCAGGCTGAGCAGTAAAGTCAGGGGTTCAGGCCCGGCCCTCAATCAGGGCGGGGCAGCACACAATAGTCCAGGGGGCTCAGAACCTTCCTTCAGGCTGAGCAGTAAAGTCAGGGGTTAAGGCCCGGCCCTCAGTCAGGGCGGGGCAACAAACAATAGTCCAGGGGCTCAGGACCTTCCTGCAGGCTGAGCCCAGGCAGAGTTAGTAGGCCCAGGCCCTCAGTCAGGGCGGGGCAACAAACAATAGTCCAGGGGCTCAGGACCTTCCTGCAGGCCGAGCCCAGGCAGAGTTAGTAGGCCCAGGCCCTCAGTCAGGGCGGGGCAACCACCAATAGTTCAGGGGCTCAGGACCTTCCTGCAGGCTGAGCCCCAAACAGGGTTAGTAGGCCCTGGCCCTCAGTCAGGGCGGGGCAACAAATAATAGTTCAGGGGTTCGGGCTCAGGTCTGGGTATCAGGAGCTGAGCACGGACAAACTCGGGACGCCCCAGACCCTCAGTCAGGGTGGGGCAACAAGCACTCCTTCAGGGCAGCAAACAACAGCTCAGCTGCGGTGCCAGAGCGCTGGCTGGAGGGGGAAGCTGCCACCCGTTAAGGGGGGTGGCAGGGGGGACACAGGCCCACCCACTCCACTGTGTCCCAGCCCGGGGCCCTAAGAGCGGCAGTTAGTCTGCCGCTGTGTCGGTGGGGTCCTGACCGCAACACACCGACATTGGCTCCTCTGCTGTAGCCAGACTGGGGTCAGCTACCCCCGGGCTGCTTTCCATTTTCCCCTCCATTGGTACCTGCTCCTCGCCGGGCTCGACAGCGGGGTCCCACACCATGGGTTCCTCAGCTCGCAGAGGGTCGTCTGGGTCGGGTCGCTCCTCCGGTCTCCGGTCAGGGGGGCGCTCGGGCCCCTCCTCGGGGTACCGTGCTCGGGGCAAGTGCGGCCAGTCTACGTCAGGGTACCTTGCTTGGGGAAGGCTTGGCCAATCCGCGTCGGGATGCCTGGCTCTGGGGAGGTCCAGTCGGCCGGCGTCCGGGTATCTGGCTCTGGGGAGGCTCGGTCCGTCCGCGTCGGGGTACCTGGCTCTGGAAAGGCTCGGTCTAGCCGGAGCTCGCACCGGCACGTCTGGCCTCTCCGGCCGCTGGGCTCTAACTGAGGGCTGGGGCCTGGCTCTTATACTTCCTGTCCCGCCCCTTGACTTCCGGGGGGCGGGAACAGGTGGCGGTGGCTCCGCCCACTTGGGTGCCAATTCAGGCTCCTCTCCCTCAGGGGCCGTCGGGGCCCAGGCCGCCTCACTACAGGTTGCAGGAGCTCTCTGTGCTCCCTTCTCCCTCCGGCCTTTCCTGGCCCTCTCCAGCTGCTGCTTGCTGCTCTCCTTGTTGCTGCCGCTGCCGCTGCCGCTACTGCGTGAGTGAGTGAGTGAGTGCGGAGGGGGGGGCCTTGCCGGCCTGCCCCCCCCTCGCCCTCGCCTCCGGAGGGAGAAGCATCGGCCCCCCTACGCCAACACCGATACCATCTGGGGGCCCACCTGTCTGCTTGCTTGCCTGCCTGGCCGGTTGCCCGGCCGGCTGACTGCCGCTCGCTGCTGCTGCTGTTGTTCCTGTGTGGGAGCCGCTGCCTCCGTCGCGGAGAGCGAAGAGACTGCGTCCCTGGTTCGGGAGATTGTGGAGGGGGTTGTTTGAGGACTGTGTTTTGAGTGACTTTGCCATCTTTGCTCCTGGGGTGGTGGTGCCCCCAGTCGCGTTAGGAGTGTGGACGGTACTGAGCCTCTCGTTTGTAATTCCTCGGACTGGAAGCCGTCGCTTGCCAGGAAGCTCCGAGGTCGACTTGGGAGCCTGCTATCCCGTCCCCCGTAGCGGACTGTTGAAGGGGGTGTGGGGGGGGTGCGGTGCCCCCCCCCCCTTCGTCCATCTGCTCCCCCTCTACCACCACCCCCACCGCCGACAGCTGCCGACAACCCCTCCACCGCCCCGCGTGCCACCTGGACCTGCTTTTCGCCCCTCGGCGGGGCTGTTTGCTCCCCCCCGCCATTTCCATCGTCCGGGACTGTTTACTTGCAGCAGTGAACGGCAGAGCCTGCGCTTCGCGAACGCTGTGGGTGCACCTTCTCCCCCGCCCTGGACTTCTCCTGCTCCCCAACTACGTTTCGCTGGTGGGGTCCCCTCCCTGTACCCCCCTTTGTCCCTACTTTACCCCCCTCCTTTTGAGCCCCTTTGGTTTAATTTTTTTGGTGCCCATTCCCCCCCCCCCCCCCCCTCGGTTCCTAGCCTGCTGGCCGTGTTCCCGGCCCTGTCCTTGGGCTGCGGCTGGCTGGAGTTTTTCCTCCTACCCCTCCTTGTCCTTGGGCTGCAGCTGGCTGGACATTCCATTCTGTTTTCGAGCCGCTGCTCCGGTGCACCCCCCCCCTTCGCCCCCCCCGCGCGCGCTTGTACCCCCGTTTTGTTGCCCCCCCCCCCTTTTTGCACTGTTCACCCCCCCTTTCACTGTTGTAGTCCCCCCCCCTACCCCAGTGTAGCCGGGGGAGCCGGCTTTCTTTTTTGGTACCTGTGCCCCACCCCTCTCTTTTCGCTCCTGTGTGCCCTCTCCATTGGCACCCTCCTCCCCAGCCTGCAGCCTAGCGGGGGGGAGTGGTTGCCTTTCCCTAGTGTTGTCTTTTGCCTGGAGGGGAGGAGCGGCTGCAGGTTGTAATGGCGGGGGACTCTGCCCCTGCCCCTGCCCCTGCCCCTGAACCCCCGCCCACCCCAGTGGCCGGCCCCTCGGCTGGCCCTGTCCCGGACACCGCCGCTGCCACGGCTGCCCCCTCCACCGGCAGGAAGGGCCAAGGGAGGAAGAAGGGCAAGGGCCCTGCCCGTGGAGCCAGACCTCCTGCAGGCGGGGCTACGGTCCCCGCTGCGGCCCCGACACCGGCCGCGGCCCCTCCCTCTCCTGCCATCCCTTCCACCAGCTCTGGTGGTGCTCCACCTCCGGCCCCCAGAGCATACGCCCAGGTGGCCGCCGCCTCTTTGCGTGCCGCCGCGTCGTCCGCCCCGACCGCCGCCTCTGGACCTGTCCCTGGTGACCACGGCCCCTTCCCCTCGCTGACTAGGAGGCATGGCGTCCGTTGCCATTTGGTGCCTGCCTCGCCCCACATTGAGACTTATGTGCGGGCGTTGGCGAGGGTGGTGGGGCCTACGGCCATCGTGGCGGCCTCCAAGATGTACGGGAAGGCCGTGTTCTTCCTGGCGTCGGTGGCCGCCGCGCAGGAGGCGGTGGAACGAGGCCTGGCGGTGGGGGGGCGTGTTTGTGCCTTTGGAACCCCTGGAGGACCTGGGCGTACGGGTGCTCTTGACCTCTGTCCCGCCCTACCTCCCCAACGCCGCCCTGTTGCCGGCCCTCTCCACCCTGGGGAAGCCCATTTCCATTCTGAGCTCTCTTTCATTGGGCTGTAAGGACCCTGCCCTCCGGCACATCCTGTCTTTCCGCCGGCAGGTCCAGCTTCAGCTGCCACCGGCGGCGGGTGCCGGAGTGGCGCTCGAGGGGTCCTTCCTGGTGCCCTACCGGGGGGGCCCATTATCGGGTCCACTATTCGACGGGGGAGGCCCGGTGCTTCCTCTGCCGGGCGCCGGGGCATGTCCGGAGGGACTGTCCCCTGGCCCGGCCTGGAGGGGCGTCCGAGACCCCCGGGGCCCGGGAGGGTGCCGGCCCTGTCATCGCCGGCAACCCTGGCGGTTCGGACACTGCTGCTGCCGCCGCCCCTCCTCCTTCTGCCGCGGTTCCCGCTCTGGCCGCGGAGACGGCCGGGCAGGCGGGCCTTGCCGTCGCCGACCCTGGATCGGCGGGGCATGTGGAGGAGAGGGCGGGGCAGCTTCCGCCGGCCGCGGGGAAGGGCCCGCCCCAGGGGGAGGTTTCCCTCTCCCCTGCTGTCCCTCCGACCCTGCCGCCCCAAGCCCCGAAGCCATCGCCCTTGCCCTCTGGCCCTGCCCCTGCTGACCGGCCCTCCACCTCCTCTTCCACCTCGGGGGGCTGGGTGACCGTCCGGGGGAAGCGCGGCGCCCGCAGGTCGCGGGCTCTCTCCCTCCCCTCTGATGAGGAGGGAGAGCAGGCCCCCCGAAAGATGCCGCGGGGGGCCGACGTTGTTAGTTCTGTTTCCGCGCCCCCGGACGGTGCCCAGCAGGAGGTGCCGGCCATGGAGACCGTGGATGCCGTGGCAGCGGCTGGGGACACTTCTGTCCCTTTTGTTGGGCCCACACCTGAGGAGGCTTTAGCAGCGGTTCTCCCGGCCCTTGCTCCGTCTGTCCCCCCCCGCCGCCGCCGCCGACGCCGGGGCGGCCCTTGTTCCTGTGACTGGCGGGGAGGTGGCCGGGGCCGAGGGGACCGCTTTCGCCTCCTTTTTCGATGAGATCGAGGCCCTGGGTCTGACCCCGGTTACTCAGGGGGAGGACGACCCTCCGCCAGCGGGCCCCGATCCGGGTGCTGGCTTAGTCCCGCCCCCTTCTCCTGCTCCCGGTTCCTCGCCCCACTCTGCCGCTCCCGACTTAGTCCTGGGAGAACCCTTAGCCCTACCTGCCAGCCCGGCCGCGACTCCCATCTCGTGCACGGCCGCCGAGCCCCTCGGGGCGACAGCCGTTGCTGAGCGGCCAGTTCCTGCCCCCGATCCTGCCCCTTCCATCGTTCCTGCCCCTGAGGCTTCCCCTGTCCCTGCTGCCTCCGTCCCCTCGGATGCTGACCTTGGCCGAGGGGAGCCGCAGTCTAGCGGCTTGGCAGCGGGAGATGAGGAGCCCGTTCCCGCTCCCGTCCCTGATCCTGTCCCCTCTCCTGCCCAAGTCCCTGTTCCCGCCTCGAGCCCCGCCCCTACTCCCGCCCTTGCCCCAGATCCTGTCCCCGAGGTGTCTCTATTTGCCACCTCTGGTGTTACTGCCACCCCCGGGGTTGTCGCATTTCCGTTGCCTGCAGACAACCCTCAGGGGGCGGTTTTCGTGTCTCCCCTTCCTGCCACTGTGGGGGCTGTGTTGTTCCCTCAGCCGCCCTCTCCTTTGCCGGGGATGGGGACGGGCTGCCCGGCGCAGCGGCGCCGGAACTCGGCCCCTTGTATGTCCGTCACCGTGGGCTGCGAGGACCCTTCAGGGGCCCCGCCGGAGGATGGCGGCGGCTTGGCCGCTGCCTCCCCCTCCGCGCTGCGGGATGAGCTGCGCCTCTTTCTATCGGATTCCCGTGGTTCCCAGGGTAAGGTGCAGCTCGCCCTTCAGCGCTGGGGGGACTTCCATCTCGTCCTCCGGGCCGTGCGGGCGCTTTTGGGGGAGGGGCGGGGGTCCGGTCGGCGGGACATCGCGGCCTATCGGCGGGCCCGCAGATTCCGCGACTCCCTTTTGACCTTCGGAGTCGAAACCGGGATCTTGCGGGGCCCACTGGGGGCCGATGGTCCCTCCGCCCGTGAGGATCTGCCCCAGCCCTCCGCATGACAGTTACCACCTTTGCCTCGCTGAACACTCGGGGCTGTAGGGTGGGTCTCCGCAGGAGCCAGGTGCTCTCCTTCCTTCGGGAGGGGGGGTACTCTGTGATTTTCCTGCAGGAGACCCACACGGCTCCGGCCGTCGAGGCTAGCTGGCGGCTGGAGTGGGGAGACGGGGTTTATTTTAGCCACCTCAGCGCCCATTCGGCTGGGGTGGCCACCCTGTTCTCCCCGGGGCTGCGGCCTGAGGTACTGGGGGTCGCCGAGGTCGTGCCGGGCCGCCTGCTGCACGTCCGGGCCCGTGTGGAGGGGCTGGTTCTGAACTTGGTCAACGTCTATGCCCCGAACGCGGGCCTGGAACGAGTGCCTTTCTATCAGCGGGCGGCGGCCTTCCTCGGCACTCTGGATTCTCGCGAGTGCCTGGTCCTGGGCGGGGACTTTAACACCACCCTCGAGGACCGGGACCGCTCCGGGCTTGAAAATTCCCAGGCGGCCGCGGGCGTCCTCAGGGAGATTGTAGACCATCACTCCCTGGCGGACGTCTGGCGCGAACACCACCCGGACGACGACACCACCTTCACCTATGTCCGGGTGGAGGACGACCGGTCGCGCCACTCCCGGTTGGACCGGATCTATCTGTCCCGCTTTCATCTGGCGCGGGCCCATGCCTCCAGCGTCCGGCCGGCCCCGTTCTCGGATCACCATCTGGTGACCGTGACGGCTTCTCTCAGTTCCGAGCGGCCGGGGCCGGCCTATTGGCATTTTAATAATAGTTTGCTGGAGGACGTGGGCTTCGTGGCATCCTTCCGGGAGTTCTGGCTGGCCTGGCGGGGGCAGCGGCGCGCCTTTCCCTCGGCGCGGCGGTGGTGGGACGTGGGGAAGGTCCGCGCGCGGCTCTTCTGCCGGAACTACACCCGGGGCGCCAGCCGGCGGCGAGATGCGCTGATAGGGCAGTTGGAGCGGGAGGTCTTGGAGCTGGAGAGGCGTCTGGCCTCCGGCCCCGAGGATTCACCCCTCTGCGCGGCGTACCGGGAGAAGCGAGAGGAGCTCCGGGCCCTGGAAGACCACCGGGCCCGGGGCGCGTTTGTTCGATCCCGCATCCGTCTCCTTCGGGAGATGGATCGCGGCTCCCGCTTCTTCTACGCCCTGGAGAAACGGAGGGGGGCCAAAAAGCATGTCACCTGCCTCCTGGCGGAGGACGGCGTCCCCCTCACGGATCCGGAGGAGATGCGTGACAGGGCCAGAGCCTTCTACGCCGCTCTTTTCTCCCCGGATCCGACCGACGCCGAGGCCCGCAGGGTGCTCTGGACCGAGCTCCCGACGGTCAGCGCGGGCGACCGAGACCGGCTGGAGCTGCCTCTTTCTCTGGCCGAGTTCTCGGCAGCCCTCCGGCTCATGCCCACTAACAAATCTCCGGGCATGGACGGGCTGACCGTGGAGTTTTACCGCGTGTTCTGGGACGTCCTCGGCCCAGACCTCGTCACCGTCTGGGCCGAGTCCTTGCAGGGCGGGGTCCTCCCTCTCTCGTGCAGGCGAGCCGTGCTCGCCTTGTTGCCGAAGAAGGGGGACCTCCGCGATTTACGAAATTGGCGTCCCGTCTCGCTCCTCAGCACGGACTATAAGGTCGTAGCGAAGGCCATCTCGCTGCGGCTGGGGTCCGTGCTGGCGGACGTGGTCCACCCCGACCAGACCTACACCGTCCCGGGCCGGAGCATCTTTAACAACCTGTACTTGATCCGGGACCTTTTGGAGCTGGGACGTAGGGATGGTCTGTCGTTCGCCCTCCTGTCTCTGGACCAGGAGAAGGCGTTCGACAGGATGGACCACGGGTATCTCCTGGGCACTCTGCGGGCGTTCGGTTTCGGGCCCCAGTTTGTGGGCTTTCTCCAGGTGCTGTACGCTGAGGCGGAGTGTCTGGTCAAGCTCAACTGGACCCTGACCGAGCCGGTCAGCTTCGGGCGGGGAGTACGGCAAGGGTGCCCCCTCTCGGGCCAGCTGTACGCTCTGGCGATCGAGCCCTTCCTCTGCCTCCTCCGTCGGAGGTTGGCAGGGTTGGTGCTCCGGGAGCCGGAGCTGCGGCTGGTCCTGTCGGCGTACGCCGACGACGTGCTCCTCGTGGTCCAGGACCCAGCGGATCTGGTGCGGGTGGAGGCCTGCCAGGCCGTTTATTCGGCCGCCTCCTCCGCCCGGGTCAACTGGGTCAAGAGCTCTGGCCTGGTGGTCGGGGGACGGTTGGCAGGCGGGCTCCCTCCCACCCGCTCTTCAAGCCATTCGGTGGAGCGTGGGTCCGCTGCTCTATCTAGGCGTTTATCTTTCCGCCACGCATCCTTCTCCGTCGGAGAACTGGCTGGATTTGGAGGCCAGGGTGCGTGAGCGGTTGCGGAGATGGACGGGACTGCTCCGGTGTCTCTCCCTGCGGGGGAGGGCGCTGGTGCTGAACCAGCTCGTCCTGTCCATGCTCTGGCACCGGCTCAACACCCTGAGCCCGGCCCCGGAACTCCTGGCCAGGCTCCAGAGGATAGCCCTGGAGTTCTTCTGGCCTGGACTGCACTGGGTCTCTGCAGGGGTTCTGAGTCTTCCCCTGGAGGAGGGGGGACAGGGCCTGGTCTGCCTTCGTAGCCAGGTCCATGTCTTCCGCCTCCAGGCCCTGCAGAGGCTCCTTTACGGTGCGGGTAGTCCGGCATGGAGCGCGTTAGCGCACGCCTTCCTCCGCCGCCTCCGAGGGCTCCGATACGACCGGCAGCTCCTTTTTCTTCACCCGAGAGGTCTTCCGCGAGACCTCTCGGAGCTGCCGGTCTTCTACCAGGACCTTCTCCGGACCTGGAAGCTTTTCTCGGCGACCAGGTCCCCCGTGGCCACCGAGGGTGTGGATCTCCTCGCGGAGCCCCTGCTGCACAATCCCGATCTCCGTGTGCA